>NW_024734803.1:5000-95000 GCF_018991925.1 Homarus americanus | reverse complement strand
AGAGAGAGAGAGAGAGAGAGAGAGAGAGAGAGAGAGAGAGAGAGAGAGAGAGAGAGAGAGAGAGAGAGATTCACCCCCACCCATCCCTCTGTTCTTGATCTCCCCTCTCCCTTAAACACCCCTACCCTCCCCCTCTACCACACCCCCTTTCCACGTCCACCATGAATTAGAAATCCCACATATTAACCCACCCCCTCCCCGCCCCCACAAACCACTTAACACAAAAGGTACACAAGGTTGATTAAGTCACGACCAATCTCGACCCCTACACCTGTTGTTATACACCTGTACTGGGGGGGGAGGGGGATAGGGGAAGGGAGGGGGATAGGGGAAGGGGGGTGGGTAAGGAAGGGGGGGGCCTGGTGTCTGGGCGGTCTTCCCGTCCCTCTACCTCGACACGTACACCGTGAAGCCATAGCCAATACCCGGACCCAGAACCCGACTTGAATTACTAAACCATTACCTCGAGTCTGGTTAGGTTAGGTTAGGTTAGGTTAGCAGTGAATCAATTAGTCAACACACACACACACACACACACACACACACACACACACACACACACACACACACACACACACACACACACACACAGCCAGTCAGTAAATCAGTAAACAAAGGACATATAGAGATACTGACACACAACTGAGAGAGAGAGAGAGAGAGAGAGAGAGAGAGAGAGAGAGAGAGAGAGACTTTTCTCCACCAGAATATATTAACAAACTTCCAACTCAGGTGAGGAAGATAGAAGACTTGGGGAGCTGTAGTGGGTTTATTGCCTGGGCTGGTGTGGGGGTGTGGTGGTATGTGGGTCAGGGTGTGGAGATGTATAGGCATGTGGATTTAAAGATGTAGGTGAGTGTGGATGTGTAATGTGGGTATGGATATGTAGCTGCGAAATTATGCCCCACAGCACACACACACACACACACACACACACACACACACACACACACACACACTCTCTCACACGTTATTTAGACATCACCACAACTATCACCATCATCACCACTATCACCATCATCACTAGTATCACCACCATCATCATCACCACTATCACCATCATCACTAGTATCACCACCATCGTCATCACCACTATCACCATCATCACTAGTATCACCACCATCGTCATCACCACTATCACCATCACCACTATCACCATCACCACCATCACCACCACTCTTTACATTGCCAGGTATATATTCTCATAAATCTTGTGTGAGATGTGTCGATTGCATGAGAAGTTGAGTTGCAATTTGCACCGTCTGCCACTTGAGGTGTTTGGCAGGTTGTAAATACGTGGTGGGGTGGTGATTTAGGTGGGGAGGGGGAGTGGGGGTGGTGGTAGAAGATCGTCACCACCCTGCTAACATGACAACTCAGGGGGGAGAGAGAGGAGGGTGAAGGAAGGAAGGAAGGAAGGAAGGAAGGAAGGAAAAAAAGAGTGAGAAAGAAGAAATAAATGAATGAATGAATGAATGAATGAAAGAAGGAAGGAAGGAAGGAATGAATGAAGGTAGGAAGGAAGAGGTAAACACATCCCTCACCTGCCCTACCATATCATCACCTGCAACACACCTGTCAATTAAGACCCTAGACATGCAACCTGACCACCAACTAACTACCTCGCTGTCTGTTTGAAAGGTCACTCAACACACGCCTTTACCTACCCCGGGCACCTGTGAGCACTATTTAACACAGGGTCTTCTTACCTGCATACCCCGGGCACCTGTGGGCATCTATTGCAAGGTTACGTTCTTGTTCTTGCTTCTCTTGTTTTCTCCTCCTTCCTCTCATCTTCCTCCTCCTCTTCTGAATCTTTTCTCTTCTTCTTCTGTTTCTACTTCTCTACGACGCCCATATTCACCCAAAAACGCAAATATTAACCCATGCTGTGCTATCACCCACGCCCACAAACACACCCATACACCCCCCAGTCACCCACACAGAGGTCCATGCCCCCACCACACACACCTGCATCCCACCCACCACACAGGTCCACGCTCACGCCCACACACATGCCACACCGCCCACACCCCCCCTCCCTACAGGACCACGCCCACATAACCAATAAAAACACGTCGCTACCTGGACGAAACAAGACAAAAGACGGTAACTGCCTCATTATACACCTGGGAGGAGGAATGTTGAAACTGCAAATATTGAAACTAGTTGTATGTTGCACACCTTGAACCCACCCATCCTCAACTCACACCCACGTACTCACCCCACCCAACCACTCCTCTCCACGTATTCCACCCACCCACAACCTCCTCCTTCATCTCCATCCCCTTCCACCCACCTCCACCCTCACCCATCAACCACTCCTCCATCTACCAACTCACTCACTCACTCACTCGCTCACTCACTCACTCACTCACTCGCTCACTCACTCGCTCGCTCACTCACCTGGGGATCTTGACTCCCTCCAGGTGTCTACGTCCAGTGTCTAATTAAGGCAAGTCCAGTTTGAGAGAGAGAGAGAGAGAGAGAGAGAGAGAGAGAGAGAGAGAGAGAGAGAGAGAGAGAGAGAGAGAGAGAACGCAAAACAAAAAAGAAAAGTGGAAATGAACGCAAGAGAGATATGCTCCAGTGAACGCTAAAATCACCCCAAAATGTCTTACTTAAAACACAATTAAAGACCAAATTTTAGGGATGGGTCTTACTTAAAACACACTTAAAAGACCACATTTTAGGGAGTCATACTTAAACGCACTTCAAACTTACTTAGAGTGACTTAAACATACCTAAAGACCTCTTGGGGTGGGGTCTTACTTCAACCCACTTAAGGACCATTTTAGGGGGGGGTATTAGTTTAACATTTTAGGCTCTACACCTTTAATTAAACATCCTCACTACCTGCCGTCCCTCCCTCGTATAAAAATGTTGACATGTTTACAGGAAGAATATGAGGAGAGGCAATAATGCATTAGTCTCCCTCACTTCTCTTCCTCCCCCTCACTCTCCCTCTCCCACTACCTCCATCTCATTCCCTCACCTCTCCCTCCGGCCAATTTAATGCAGCACAATAACGAAGATTTTAAAATTCTGCCTCTATAAAGCAAGCCGGAAGGGGGAGAGGGAGAGAGAGGGAAGGAGAGGGAAGGAAAGAGAAGGAGGGGTGCTAGGAGGTGGGGGGGAGGAGGTGAGGGGATGGGGTAGGGGAAGGGGAAGAGGAAGGGGGAAAGAAAGGAGAAAGAAACGAACGAACGAACACACACACACACACACACACACACACACACACACACACACACACACACACACACACACACACACACACACACCCACAAGAGAGTTAAATTAGCTGGGGCAGTCATCTGGAGTTACTCTCTGCCTACAGTAGGTGGCCGCCCTGACTGTGGTAATACTACACACGACGCCCTGGTAGGGTCGTAAACACTACCACCACTGACCCTCCTGCAGGTACCTGAAGGAGAGAGAGAGAGAGAGAGAGAGAGAGAGAGAGAGAGAGAGAGAGAGAGAGACATAACTCTGATACTTAACTTCTCTCTGCGATAAAAAGATTGTGCCATCACGGTGAGAAAAGTGGTGGCGAAGTGATGGCGGCGGCGATGGCGGAACGGCGGCGAGGTGTTGGCGAGGTGGTGAGTTGTTCCCTAGGGGCCAAACTTAGCACCTGCACACCGCGTTAGGTAAACACCCCGCCCTTAAACACACACACACACACACACACACTCGACGCTGTGCCAAAACCTGAAAGAGGCGGTGAAGGTAATCCAAAACTTTAGATATTTCGTATTGTTGTCAAGAGGATGAAGACACCCCCCAGGGAAGACCGCCAGGAAACATCGACAGGGTCCTCCTCCTTCATGGGGCATCGACCGGTGGTCAATAGAGAGGCAATAAACTGGTGCCTGAAGGAGTTACGACCGCCTGGAGGAGGTCACCAGCAGTTAAGACTTAAGACGGAGGGAGATAAAACATATTTACTTGAGAGACAACCTGAGGTGGACCCAGTGCAAGATGACACCCAGGACCAGTAGGAGGGCCATGGTGTCACCCAGGAGGGCCATAGTGCTATCCTGGTGGACGGCCACGGTGCCACACAGGCAAATGCCACCCGGAAGGATGGCCATGGTGCCACACAGGGCCAATATACTACCCGGAAGGATGGCCAGTGTCACCCGGAAGGATGGCCATGGTGCCACACAGGGCCAAGATACTACCCGGAAGGATGTGCAGGGCAACCTGTCACCCGGAAGGAGGGCCATGGTGCCACACGGGCCAAGATACTACCCGGAAGGATGGCCACGGTGTCACCCGGAAGGAGGGCCATGGTGCCACACAGGGCCAAGATACTACCGGAAGGAGGGCCACGGTGCCACCCGGAAGGAAGGGCCATGGTGCACACAGGGCCAAGATACTACCCGGAAGGAGGGCCATGGTGCCACACAGGGCAAGATACTACCGGAAGGAGGGCCATGGTGCCACACAGGGCCAAGATGCCACCAGGAGGATGGCCACAGTGTCACCGGAAGGATGGCCATGGTGCCACACAGGGCCAAGATGCCACCCGGAAGGATGGCCACGGTGCCACCGGAGGGCCATGGTGCCACACAGGGGCAAAGATGCCACCCCGGAAGGAGGGCCATGGTGCCACACAGGGCCAAGATGCCACCCGGAAGGAGGGCCATGGCAGTGCCACACAAGGGCCAGATGCCACCGGAAGGATGGCCACGGTGCCCACCGGAGGGAGGGCCCATGGTACCAGGGGCCAAGATGCCACCCGATATTGTCGTCCGGTTGTGTGTCGATCAGTTAGTCTCCACCCTCTCACTCACGTGCTAGAAAGGCAAGTTTGTTTTGGTCACGTGATTGGTCAACCATGGTGGTGTGGTCAGCATGACGTCATTAATCAAACTGCACGCTTATTGGGTTACACAAGGAAGGGTGTGGTAACGCGTCATAACATTAATATAGTGGCCAATATGTCTTCCGTATTGCACTGAGACTCTACTCTTGAATTAGATACAGTATTTCGTATCTATAGTTTGCCAGATGAAATATTAGCGTTCTCTCTCTCTCTCTCTCTCTCTCTCTCTCTCTCTCTCTCTCTCTCTCTCTCTGTCTCTCTCCCTTCCTTCCATTATCTCTCGTGGGGTCCCTGCCAGCCGTTCTTATCTCCAGCAATATCTCTCACAGCACTAGGCACTATCTCTCGGCACACCTGACCCGATCCAGCTGCGGTCTGGGTTCAGGAAGTAATTTGGAGTGGTGAGCCAGCTGTGTCAACTTGTCGCCCCAGCTGGTGAGAGAGAGATTAAACACAAAAATCCGATCCTTCCACAACCGGTCTCCTCCCCTTACCCAGTACCTCCCCTCCTAGTACCTCCCCCTCCCCCAGTACCTGCCCCTCCTCTAGTACCTCCCCCTCCCTCCGTACCTCCCCCTCCCCCAGTCCTGCCTCCCCTTCCCCTAGTACCTCCCCTTCCCTAGTACCTCCCCCTTACCAGCCTCCCCCCCAGTCCTCCTTCTCCCAGCCTCCCCCTCCCCCAGTACCTGCCCCTCTCCCTTCCCAATACCAGTAATCAGCACCAGTAAGGCCACATTCCTTCACCAGCACCACCACAGTCTCTGCGCCACTAACATATGAGAGCATTATGGTGCCCTCGGGAACAATGGCTCCTTAGTACAGGAAGTGTGGTGGAGAGTGGTGGTAGTTGTTGAGTGGTGGTGGTGGTGTGGGAGAGGTAGTGATGGTTGGTGGTAGGTGATGGTGGTAGTTAAGTCAATAATAGTAGTAGTAGTGGTGGTTGTTGTAGTAGTAGTAGTAAATTACTTTCTTGTATTATATTGTATTTCTACACTAATGGTCATTTTCTATACAACACCAACCTCCTCCCTTCCCTTTCCCCCTCCCCAAACACCTCCTTCCCCCTCTTCCCCCTACACCCCTCCCCACCCCCATACACCTGCAGCTCCCCGATAACGAGATATTAATCAACCTGGCTTAACAGTCTTAATTAAAGGTTCCGAAACCAACGAAAACCAATAAAAAAAATTACTTTCAAAATTACTCCACTTCGTCTTTTCATATACTTTGAATACTTTTCCTATATTTTTGCTAAAATTGGAATTATTATTAGTTTTTTAAGTGGTAGTTAAAAGTCATTGGACAATTAGTAGTTTTTTTGTTCTTAGTGAAATTATTACTTTTGTCATTGGTAGTGAATGTTATTAGTCACTTATAACTTGTTCTTCTAAGTAGTGAAATTAATCACCAGGAAACAGTAGGTAAATCACAGGTAAATACAGGTAAAGCAAAGCCACGAATTTCACTCATTTACAACAGAAAAAATTAAATATTCCTAGGTATAATTTACAGTAAAAAATGTAAAAATATATCAACCATTTACAACAGAAAAACGTAAAACGCATCAAATCATTTACAGTAAAAAATCTCCTCTCATTTACAACAGAAAAACGTAAAAAAATCTGTCATTTACAGCAGCAGGTAAATCTCAGGTAGGTTAGCGAGCCAAGACTTACCTGAAGAAGCCGCAGAAGGTGACCCCCAGGTGACCATACAAGCGTTAATGAGGTTAACCCTGAAGGCCAGACAGGAGGTGACCTTAGGGGCCTGGTGAGAGGGCACTTGGCCCTGTTCTAATGGGCCTTAGTTGTAAGAGATTGACTAATAGATATACACAGGATATATATATAGAGAGAGAGAGAGAGAGAGAGAGAGAGAGAGAGAGAGAGAGAGATAATTTACTTCACCTGTCCTCCAAGTACACGTCACAACACTCACCTGTAAAAGAGAGAAATTTTAATTAGTTTTAAGAAAATACAGAATTTTGTTTTGTTTTATTTTAGTCATCGTACTCAAGGGGTTAAGTTCATCGTCCTCAAGGGTTTAAGTCATCGTACTCAGGGGTTAAGTCATCGTACCTCGGTTTAAGTCATCGTACCAGGGGTTGTCATCGACTCAAGGGTTTAAGTCATCGTACTCGGGTTAAGTTCATCGTAAGCGTCATAAACCTACATCGGACAGACGGACGGACGGGGTGGCGTCGGACGGGAAGGAGGTGTCGGACGGGGAGGGGGAGGGTGACGGATAGACGGACGGACGGAGGCAAAATCTGCAAGCAATATTTAGTCAAGACATGAATTACACGACCCGTAAACACGAGAGAAATGAAAGGTGGAGATGATGACAGTGTAGTAATGTTTAACAACACACACACACACACACACACACACACACACACACACACACACACACACAGGGCAAGAGCCGTAGCAGTAAGTGAGAGTAGATACAGGTACACAGATCTACACGTACAGGTATACAAGTTTACAGGTACAGGTACACAGGTCTACCGGTACAGCCACCTGAGACGACGTTGTAACGCCCGCATCCACCACAACAATGCCAGACCAACCCCAAGCCAGAGTGCCACCGCCGCCGTAACAGTGCCAACCAAGAACAATACCCAGGGAAAAAATCTTTACTACTACTACTACCACCACTACTACTACTGCCACCACAACTACCACTACTACCACTGCCACCTGTACTACCACACTACTACCACTGCCACCACTACTACTACTACTACTACTACCACTACTACTACTGCCACCACTACTGACTACAACCATCGAACTGTTGCCAAAACATACAGACAGACACTTCCGGTCCCCCCCCCAGTACGTGACGCACATCCGGGGTATAATAAATGGCGGAAGAAGTTTACATATATTGTGTCTATTACATTTTCTTTGGTAATATTGAAAGGCGTAATGGAAGGCACGGTGAAGGGAGAAGGAAGGAAGGAGAGGAAGGAGGGAGGGAAGGAGGAAGGAAGGGAGAGGAAGAGGAGGGTGAGGGAGGGGAGGAAGGAAGGAAGGAAGGTGCAAGTATAGTAAAAAGGAGGAGCGAACAAGAGAAGGAGAAAGAAGAGGAAGAAGAAAGAACCGAAGACGCGGAAGAGGAACAAAAGGAAGAGGAAGAGATAGGAGGAAGGAAGAGGGAAAGACGTTTCTCTAATTTGCATAACGAGAGTGAAATGAACAAGGGAAGGAGGGGGTTAATTGTATGTATGTGTGTTTCGTCACCCCCCCACTCACCACACACACACACACACACACACACACACACACACACACACCATGACATCTAATACTTGGCTCACTCCTACTCTCTCTCTCTCTCTCTCAAACGTTTCTACCACTTGAACGTTTTTAAAAGAACGTTGAGAGGATGAAGGTCCCGATTTGTAGGGGAGGGGAAGGTCAAGTGAGGATGAGGAGAGGTAAACACGTCAACCCCCACCACGTCACACAGGAGAGTATAATCAGATTTTGTATGTAGAGACAGACAGACAGAGGACAGAAAGAAAAGCAAATAAAACCAACAAAAAAACACAACAACACCACCAATCTCATAATTAAACCAATAACCCCAAAAAAATTACTACACAGGGGAACACCATTAGCACCCATAAAGCCATTAAGCCATTAAAGGGGTGATAATGGACAAATATCCTTATTGACGTTTAGCTTACCTGTCCATATAACGGCTTCACCTTGTTATCAATGTTCATCGTCTTGTGACTATTTTTTGGTTAGGTTAGGTTTTATAACAGGAGGAAAGAGGAAGAGGAGAGGGGGTGAAGAAGGAAGATGAGAAAGAGGAGGAAGGAAGAGGAGGAAGAGGAAGAGGGAGGAGGAGGAAGAAGACGCCTCACGCCTCCCACATCATCCAAGAAGGAAATTAAAGAATGAAGAAGAGACTTTCTCATATCCTCTGTAGATAGGGGAGAGAGAGAGAGAGAGAGAGAGAGAGAGAGAGAGGGGGGGGGGGAGGGAGAGAGAGAGAGAGGGCCATCCTATTATTCCACCCGACTCAACCCAAAGAATCAACCCAACTCCCTACCACAGCAGTCAACCACACTCAACCTTGGCACTACATCACGCACCATAATCATCACTATCGTCATTATGGTGCCTCCTATAGTGACGTAAACTGGCCCTGTCACCATCACTGTGTTGTTAAATTTTCATTATATTTTTAACGTAAGATTTCAGATTTTTTTTTTCCCATTAAAGATCGTAAGATAAATTTCGTCTATTAACTGATGATGTGCGAATGTATTTAACTGATTCACTTAACTTACGGCACAAGGATGGATTCTCGAAGGTTCTTACGTTATATTATTTGTCTCCTAACTGATGCTAAGTGAAGGTATCTAGTTAAGGTAGAGTCTCAGCGTATGACGTCATTTTTACATCACAAAACTTCATTCACTAAAAAATAATAATTCAACAAACTTTTACCAATTTCGTTGTAAAAAAAAAAGACGAAATAAAAAAGGGAGAGAACAGCTTATGGACGGTAGTTAGCGGTGAGGGGTAGTTAGTGGTGGTGAGGAGTAGTTTATGGTGATTGGAGGTAGTTTATGGTGATTTGAGGGCTGGTCACTATCCTGGCGGTGATTTTGTAAACGACCCCGTGATTTACAATGCTTTTTTTTTAATACAAGGTGGCGAGTTTCCGGTGAGAGAGAGAGAGAGGACAGTCTGACAGAGATAGACAGACAGACAGATAGATAGATAGATAGATAGATAGATAGATAGATAGATAGATAGATAGATAGATAGACAGACAGACGGAGACATCGCTATAATCTCCTCTAAAGAAAACGGGATGCGATATATATAAATAAAATCTACGGCATTTAGAGCCACGTTTTAGGGAGGTCTGTCTGTCTGTCTGTCACTACATCTGATCTACCACGCCCACCACTCATCTACCACGCCCACACCACGCCCCCAACACACGCCCTGGAAATGGTCTTTGTGTTAGGTCACGGATGGGAAAAAAGTTTGAAAAATATTACTTTCTGGTACAATACTTTCACCTTTATTGATTAAGAACCAATATTGTGCTGTCGTTATTATTATTATTATTATTATTATTATTATTATTATTATTATTGTTGTTGTTGCTGTTGTAAGTACTACAACTACTACCACTACAACTATCAAAACAACCACTACTACTACCACCACCACTACAACTACCACCACCACTACTACTACTACCACCACCACTACAACTACCACCACTACTACTACTACCACCACTACTACAATTACATTTACCACCACTACAACAACAACCACCACCACTCCTACCACCATCCCTTTCACTACATTAACAACACACCAACTATCCCCCCCCCTCCATCACCACCTGACCTCTCGTCTACACACAAGGTAATATACTCACCAAAACACAACACATCTCATTCTCATCACCAGGAAAGTGAAAAACAAAGAGGGGCGAGAGAGACACGCTGGAGGGTGTCTCATCGCTGTCGTCGTTATGAGAAATGCGGAAAGGAAAAGGTGACAGCGTATGACATGTTTGCTGGATGGTGGCACTGTTCCGTCCTCCTCACAATATTTCGCCAAAATCACCCTCCACTATTTTTAACTCCTTTATCTCCCTTCAGTAACGTCTATATTAATCTAAATAAACAAAAATAACTATTAAATAAGAATTATATTTACTATTAATTGATTAAGAAAATATAAGAAAAAAAAGGCATATCACTGGTTCGTTTCGCTCAACATCTCGTCAAAATAAAACAAATGAAGGTTTGTTGTTTTTTATCTGGTGTTCAGTTTTGCATCGTCTTCGGCTTCGGTTCATTAATGGCGGTAATATGTGGCTGTCGGATGCTATTACACGCTGTCACTGTTGTCAGGAGAGTGGAATGTGTGTGTGTGTGTGTGTCACTGTACAGTACATAGTCACGGCAGCAGTACACCCCCCTCTCTCTCTCTCTCTCACCTCCAAGTAACAGTACACACCCATCCCTCGCCCCACCCTCGCCTCTTGTTATGACCTCCCGAATGACCTAGTATGGCATGTCGGATTGAGGAGGGAGGTAGGAGAAAACAGGGAGAGAAAGAGGGCACTATTCACCATTTCCCCTTCTCCTGCCCCTTCTGACCCCTTAGCCCCGCCCCACTTGACCAGCACAAGTTATGCCCCCCACCCACTACCCCGGGTATCTGAGTGACCTAATCCAGGGGAAGGGCGGTGACCTGGTTTCTGAGGCCACACCTGCGTCATTACACATGCAACCAGCTGGCACTGTCACGATGCCGTCATGTTCATCACCTCTGCCCCGTGCTATCGCTACCTTGGGTCAACTGGGATCATCTGGGGGGTCACTTTAGGTCAACTGTGGTCATTTTAGGTCACCTGTAGTCATTTTAGGGTCACTTCAGATCAGCTATGGTTAATTAAAATCACCTTGGGGAGTCAACTTACCTCACCTGTAGCCATTTGAGGTCAACTGTGGTCATTTTAGGTCACCTGGGATCACCTTAATTCAATCTGTGGTTACTTTAATTTACTCGAGGTGAGGTCACCACACCTGAGACCCTCACCAATTTTTCACAGATAATTATGTATGGTGTTTTGTCTCCTCTCCTTCCTCTCCCTATCTCCCTTCCTCTCCCTATCTTCCTTCCTCCTATCTCCCTTTCCTATCTATCTCCTCCCTGTATTCCTCCCTCTCTCGCTTCCCTTCTCTCCCCACCTCTCTAACCCTTCTCTCCCCACTCATCTTCCTACCCTCCCCTTCACCCACTCCACATCATACCCACTATACCCGCACTCATACCACATCCACACTCTAACCACACCATACCAACTACAGCAGCAGCACACTCATACGACACCCACATAACATCAGCACCAGACCATACCACACCTCCAACCACACCTCCACCCACACCTCCAACCACATCCTCCACCCACACCTCCAACCACACCTCAACCACCTCCACCCACCTCCAACCACACCTCCAACCACACCTCCACCCACACCTCCAACCACACCTCCACCCACATCCTGACCTCCCACTAGGCCTCTTACAGACAGACTTTCCTCTCGCCAGCAAGACTAATCCACAAAGAGACCATTAGTCTTCCCTAGCTGGTGTTAAGTCCTTGTATCTAGATAAGGTAGAGTCTCAGAGTGATTCTCAACCCATTTTGGATGTAACTTTTTCTGCTTTTAAGTGAACTGAAAAGATACGATTTAATATCTCCGTTTATGAGGAAAATTGAACTTTAGTCTTTAATAACAAGTTTGAGTCTTAATTGGTCTCCAGTCTTAATTGGTCTCCAGTCTTAATTGGTCTCCAGTCTTAATAGGGCCCCCAGTCTTAATTGGGCCCCAGTCTTAATAGGCATCCTTGTATTAACTAACAGGCTCCAGTCTAATTTCTGGTTCAACTTAAGTGAGCCAAATAGATACGGTATAATATTTCCACTTAAGATGGAAATATTACCTCAGGAGCCTTTAACAATACGACCTTAAGTGAACACCCAAGACTCCGACACCTGGGGACCTTAAGATGACCCCCTTGATTACTGCCAGGTATTGGGTCAGTGCACCAGGTGATGTGACCAGGTGAGAGGACCAGGTAAGTAGGGAGGAGCTGACTAAGTGGACGGTCCCAGTTCTAACAGGTTCTCGTTATTAATAGGTGAAACTTAACCTAACCTGACCTAACCTAACCTAACCCTACCTCTTCTCCTAACCCAACCTGACCTAACCCAACACACTTGGCTATGGTCAGCATCCACCACTGCCCTTCCTTCCTCCTCCTTTCACTTGTTTTGTTCCAGTTTACCGAGGAGGAGGAGGAGGAGGAGGAAAGGGTCAGGGCAGGGTCACGTTTTCAGTGTCCACATAAGAGCCAAGAGGAGCAGGAGGAAGGAGGGAGGGAGGAAGAAGAGGAGGAGGAGATGTTGACGGAAGAAGAGGGGCGGGTGGGGGTGGTGAGATTAGTAGTTGTGGTAGTAATAGTTGTAGTTGTGGTAGGCTGGGGAATATGCGGCAGGCTGGGGTATAGCGGCAGGCTGGGGTATAGCGGCAGGCTGGGGTATAGCGGCAGGCTGGGTTATGCGGCAGGCTGGATTATGCAGGCTGGGGTATAGGATGGGGTATGCGGCAGGCTGGGGTATAGCGGCTGGTGGAGGCTGGGGGTATAGCGGCGGCTGGGGGTTGGCGGCAGGCTGGGGTTAGCGGCAGGCTGGGGGATGGGCAGGCTGGGGTGCGGCAGGCTGGGGTATAGCGGCAGGCTGGGGTATAGCGGCGGCTGGGGGTATGGCGGCAGGCGGGGGGTATAGCGGCAGGCTGGGGGTATAGCGACAGGCTGGGGGTATTGGGAGCAGGCTAGGGGTACGGTGGATGCTGACCCCTGGGCCGTGAACCCTTCTGGTAATGGCCCGACAGGTGAGTGTGAATACCTGGGTGATTGGTGCATAGTGTACCTCCCCTACCTTCCCTATCCTTCCCCTATCCTTTTCCCCTTCCCCTCCCTCTTCTCCGATACCTTACCCCTCCCCCTCCACCCTCCACCAGTCCTTCCCTCTCTCTCCCTTCCTCCTCATCCCTCCCTTCAATACCCGTCCCCCTACCCCCTACCTCTTCCCACCCCTCCTTCCCATCCCTTCTCCTTCCTTTAAATCCCCATAGACATACCGATCTACTCCCTCTTAACCTGTAAATATGCGTCTTAATCTCCCTTTCCATTCTTTTCTCCCGTTCCATTTCCTCTCCCTACCTTCCCATTTTCTCTCCCTCCTCTCCCACTATGCAAATTACTATCCCACTTTGATCCGTCCGGCGCTGGTGAACGATGCCCTGAACTTTAGCCAATCAGGGAAGGATTTGGAGTTAGTTAAATCCGATTGGCTGATGATTCGTTGTCGGAAATAAGCTAATTGCGTTGTTTGTTTTCATCATACATAATACACCATTGCGCGCACACACACACACACACACACACACACACACACACACACACGCGCGCACACACACACACACACACACACACACACACACCCTAAGAGAGAGGTGAGTGTCGTGTCACCTGTACTGCCTTGAGGGAAAGGGTTAGCACAGGTGAGTGTCCTGAAGAAACTCACCTGCCCACCACCCACTGAGCCGCCCATACAACCACCCATTGAGCCATCCATAACATCACCCACTGGGCCGCCCATACCACCACCCACTGAGCCGCCCATACCACCACCCACTGGGCCGCCCATACCACACCCACTGGGCCACCCAGCCACCACCCACTGAGCCGCCCATACCACCCCACTAATGCGCCCAATCGATATTATCTCCGGTATTTCATCTCTCATAGAACTAAATGGTAAGTCACGGGAGAGGAGAGGAGGGTGTGGGTCGCCTGGCGAACGTGATGAACGACGCCAGGCGATGGAAAGTGGAGCAGGCGAGCGCACACGCACACACACACCACACACACACACACACACACACACACACACACACACACACACACACACACACACACACACACACACACACACACACACACACACACACGATTTAAGAGCATAAAATTTGCTACTAATCTTCTTTATACAATTGTTGATGTGTTGAGTAGTGTTGCAGAGTGTTCGATGGTATTGCAATGTTATAGCGTGTTTCAGTGACGAATAGCATTAAACAGTATTGCAGAGTGTTGAATAGTGTTGCAGTGTTTCATTGTTCAGTAAAGAGTTGAGATGGAGTGTTGCAGTTATGAAGTTTTGAGCCTGACTGTGTTGCAATGTTGACCCGGAATGGTGCAGTGTGTTGCAGTGTTGCAGAGTGTAGAGTCGCGGCTATGCACTCTGTATACTAAGTTATACAGGGAGGCAGCGTGGTCGATAGGCGGACAAATACACGTAAATAACAGTATACAGGTAGGAAGAGATATACAGGTTAATTACACAGGTTAATTACACAGGTTAATTACGCAGGTACAAGTACAGGTACATACACAGTTAAAAAGATGTATATAGGTTAATTACACAGGTACAATGATGGGTACAGGTACAGACACAGGTAGGAGACAGACAGGTTAATTACACAGGTACAGGGATAAATACAGGTAAAACACACAGATTAGAAAGTACTTTAATCCATTACTTTCACCTAATATGAAAATCAACCACGTACGAACTTTCACTGAAAAAAACGGAACGCAAGTACACAACGACAGACAGACAGACAGGGAGTGGAGTGATGAGCAGGAGTGACAGTAATGAAGAGACAGGACATAACTGAGTACATGATAAAGAGAGGGAGTTAGGTTGGAGATTAGGTTGATTAGGTTAGGTTAGGTTGGGATTAGGTTAGGTTGGGTTAGGTTGGGTTGATTACCTCCTCAGCCACACGACAGGGAGGAAAAAACGTTCTCAAGACAAGAGGGGGAAAAAAAAAGAACGCGCAGGGAAAAAAACGTTTGAGGAAAGGGGAAAAAAAACGTTCAGAGATCCAGAGGAAAAAAAAATTAAGAGATGAAGAGGAAAAATGTGTAACAAATAAAAACGTTCAGGAGAAAATGAATTTGTTTAGAGGACAAATATACAACAACAACAATAACAACAACAACAACAATAACAACAACAACACCACCACCACCACCACCACCACCACACCACCATCACCACCACCACTACCATCACCACCACCACTACCATCACCACCACCACCACCACCACCACCACCACCACCACCACCACACCACCACCACCACCCCACCCCAACAACAACACCAACCACCACCACCCCACCATCACCACCACCACCACCACCACCAACCACCACCCCACCACCCCACACCACACCACCACCATCACCACCACCACCACCACCACCACCACCACCACCACCACCACCACCACCAACAACAACAACACCATCACCACCACCACCACCACTCACCACCACCACCACCACCACCACCACCACCACCACCACCACCACCACCACCTACCACCACCACCACCACCAACAACAACACCATCACCACCACCACCACCATCACCACCACCACCACCACCACCACCACCACCCCACCACCACCACCAACAACAACAACACCATCACCACCCCACCACCACCACCCCACCACCACCACCAACCAACCCCACCCACCAACCACCACCACCACCACCACCACCACCACCACCACCACCACCACCACCACCACCACACCACCACCACCACCACCAACCACCAACAACAACAACAACCACCACCACCACCACCACCACCCACCAACCACACCACCACCACCACCACCACCACCACCAACCCACCCCACCACCACCACCACACCCCACCACCACCACCACCCACCACCACCACCACCACACCACCACCACACCACCACCACCACCACACCACCACCACCACCACCACCCACCACCATCACCACCACCACCACCACATCACCACCACCACCACACCCACCAACCACCACCCCACCCCAACCACCAACCAACCACCACCACCACCACCACCACCACCACCACCACCACCACCCACCACCACACCACACCACCACCACCTCACCCAACAACAACACCATCACCACCACCACACCACCACCACCACCCCACCACCACCACCACCACCTCACCTCACACCACCACCACCACCACCACCACCACCACCACCACCACCACCATCACCACCATCACCACCACGACCACCCCACCACCACCACCCACACCACCACCACCACCACCACATCACCACCACCACTACCACCACTCACCACCACCACCACCACCACTCACCATCACCACCATCACCACCACCACCACCACCACCACCACCACCATCACCACCATCACCACCACCACCACCACCACCACCACACCACTACCATCACCACCACGCCACCACTACCACCACCACCACCACCACCACTACCATCACCACCATCACCACCACCACCACCACCACACCACCACCACCACATCACCACCATCACCACCACCACCACCACCACCACCACCACTACCATCACCACCACCATCACCAACAACAACAACAACAAACAAACAAATAAATAAAACAATTAAGTAACAACTAAAAACAAAACAAAAATAAAAGAATTAAGGCAGCGAGGAAGATGTTAAAGTTATAAAGGCATTTAGAGAATTAATTAAAATATGCTAATGAAGGTATACCCCTCACCTCCTCCCCCCCACTTTCACCTCCCACCTCACCCCACCACCTCCCACCCCCCAGACGGTGAATTACATCTGTCTGAAATGGAATTTTTGGGGTGAGGGGTAAGGGGGGGAGTAAGGGGGTGTAATCTTTTGTCCTGGATTCTTAAATATTTCGTTATCTTTTGTTTTCTTGTTTTTGTTGTTTTGTTTTCTTTTTCTTTATTTTTGTTGTTTTTATTTTGTTGTTTTATGTTATCGCTTTATTTTTGTTATTGTGTTTGTTCTCTCGTAAGATGTAAGGAGGAATCTGATTGACACACACACACACACACACACACACACACACACACACACACACACACATCACACACACACACACACACACACACACACACACACACACACACACACACACACACACACGTCAATAACCAATCCTTGTCCATCGGTGTTTTTTTTAAGCCAACAAAAATCACACCATGACCGTGATTATGTAAATGACCAGGTATTAATTTACATACATAATGAGAGACGAGCTGGAGTGTATAGTGTAAGAGATATACACACACACATACTGTAGACACACACATACATAGTACACATAGCAATACACATACAGGACACATAGATACACACACACAGTACACACATAGATACATACATACACACTTACACAGTGCACATAGATATATACACACATACACAGATACACACACTCAAGACACATTATACAGCACACACACACACACACACACACACACACACACACACACACACACACACACACACACACACACACACACACACACACACACACACACACACACACACACACACACACACAATTATACTCATGGGCACCATTACACCTGGAGCCATTGTGTGTCTGTGAACCAATGTGTATCCTCCCAGTGTGGAGTTATTAATGGTGCAGTGGTGGTGTCCGGGCCTTAAATACTGGAACCTCCTATCTCCCTTTCTCCCTGTCTCCCTTCCACTCTCCCCCTGTCTCCTTCCACCTCTCCCTGTCTCCCTTCCACTCTCTCCCTGTCTCCCTTCCACTCTCTCCCTGTCTCCCTTCCACTCTCCCCGTCTCCTTCCACTCTCCCTGTCTCCCTTCCACTCTCTCCCCTGTCTCCTTCCACTCTCTCCCTGATCTCCCTTCCACTCTCTCCCTGTCTCCCTTCTCTCCCTGTCTCCCTTCCACTCTCTCCTGTCTCCCTTCTCTCTCCTGCCTCCCTTCAATCCTCACTACCTTCCCTCCCTCCCTCACCGTCCTCCTCCATGTTTACACCTCACCAGCAGAGAGAGACATTTATTGCATTACAAATGTTCCTGCCTGCTGATAACACCAAGACGAATACACCTTATTTTAGCTTTTTGGGCTTTTTAAATGACGTTCCGTTATTTCCCCTTCTCCCTGCACCCCCACCACCTCTCCCTCCAAGTAGTATTGACTCTTCCCCAGTACTGACTATCCCCTCCCTCCTCCTCGGTACTTCCTTCCTTCCCCTCGGTATTACCCTCTCCCTTTCTGCCCTCTCCCATCACACAACTCCCTCCCTTCCCCCCTTCCTTCACCCTTGGTACCCCTCTTCCCCACAGCACTGACCCTCCTTTTCTTTGCCCCTCTCTCACCCTGGCACTAACCTCCCTCCTCCTCACCCCACCCCCCCCACCCAGACCGGTATATCTCCCCTGGTATACCGTCACCCAGGAAGTATACCAGACCATATATCCGGATATACTCACACCAGCTTAACTTATATGCCTATTTCATTCTACTGTCCGATAAACTGATGGGGCCAATCAGAGCTGACATCCCGGAAGGTCTCTCTACGTTATCCGGAACTTATTCGTGAACTAAAATTTATTCGTTATCCGGAATTTATTTGTTATCCGGAATCTGTTCGTTATCCGAATTTGTTCGTTTCGGAATTTGTTCGTTATCCGGAATTTGTTCGTTATCCAGAATCTGTTCGTTATCCGGAATTTGTTCGTTGTAAGGAACTAATTCGTTATACAGAATTTAATTGTCATAGAGAATTTATTAGACATTGAGAATTTAAAAATTTTCGGAATTATAAGAATTTTCTGGTGGTACAAGAAATTCGTTCCTGATCATTGTGGATTTGATTTTGCCACTTGCAGCGGTTACTTTATTGTGCACCCACACTCATCCTGTGAGCGGTAGCGCAAAAGGATTACAAGTAGGCTTTACAAAGGGTCTAATTAACCCTGTTGTCAGGATATTATGGCACTGAATGTTACTGTAATTTCATTTACATTATTTGTTTAGTTCTATTATAAGGGTAACTTATTCACAAATGCGTGAGTACAGGCGTGTGAGGCAGTATGTCTGGCCTCACACTTTGTTATTCACATTTACGTGAGAGGTATTCATGCACATTGGTGGAGGGGTGGGGGTGAAGAGGGGTGAGGGTGGAGGTGAGGAGGAGGGGGTGAGGAAGGGTCGGAGGAGGGAGGTGAGGTAAGGAGAGAAAGGTGAGGGGGGAGGGAGGGAGGAGGTCAGGCTGGGTCAGATTGGGTCACGTTCTTGGTGTAAATACTGTGTCGTTACTGAACCCTGGAAATATTACCCAAAACAGAGGAATTGGTTAGGTTAGGTTAGGTTGGTTGGGTTGGATTAGATTAGGTTAGATTAGCTTGTGTTTGGGTAAAATAATAACAATAAAAATAACAACTGTAGTAGTAATAATAATAATAAACAATAACAATAACATACAACAACAACAATAGCCATACACATCCGTATAGATATGTATATATAACAATGTATCTAGTGTATATAACCTAACCTAACCTAACCTAACCTAACTAACCTAACCCAACCCAACCCAACCTAACCTAACCCAACCCAACCCAACCTAACCTAACCAACCTAACCTAACCTAACCCAACCCAACCCAACCCAACACTAACCTAACCTTCCTTCAACACATACAAAAGTCAACATAAAGTAACAATCCCACTTATTCCCAAGGTAATAAAAGTAACAATTGCTACTTTTACACCTGTGTTATTTAAATTTTACCTGAAGGAATATATTTACTTTTCGTGATCAGTAAAGAGTAAGAGTATATGTATGTATGTATGTATGTATGTACGTATGTATGTATGTATGTATGTATGTATGTATGTATGTATGTATGTATGTATGTATGTATGCATGTGAGTGTGTGTGTGTGTGTGTGTGTGTGTCAGAGCAAAGGTTACCACGCCAGGCTGCCTCACTTTCTACCCTACAAAGGTGCCCACAGGGAGTTCAGGGGTCTCTTAATAATTGCACCCACAGGTTGTTAAGATATGCCTCCAAAGTTACCCACATGCCTTCAAAAGTACCACCACGCCTCCAAAAGCATCCACAGGCTTCCAAAGGTACCCACATGCTTCCAAAGATACACAATATGCCTCAAAAGATACCCACAAGCCTCCAAAAGTATCCACATGTTTCCAAAGGTATCCACATGCTTCCAAAGGTATCCACATGCTTCCAAAGTTACCCATATGCCTCCTAAATGTACCCATATGCCTCCTAAATGTACCCACACGCCTCAGCAGTACCCACACGCCCAAAGGCACCCACACGTCACCGTGAAGTACCCACACGCCTCCAAAGGTACCACACGCGCCTCAAATTTCCCCAAAGGTGGTAGAGTGGTTGGTGAAGGGAGCTGCGGTTGCATTGTTTCCCCGAGCCGCATGCGGAAGCCTGACCTATAGGCCGCAGCCGCCTCTACAATTTTCGCTTTTGCTCACAACCTGTTAAAGCCTTTCTCTGGCCCGCCTTGTGTGTGTTGTGGGAGGAAGAGGAAGGAGGAGGAAGAGGAAGAGAGGAGGAAGAGAGGAGGAGAAGGAAGAGGACGTAGTGGTTATTGCTGTTGGTGGTGGTGAAGGAAGGAAGGAAGTAGGAGGGAGGAGGAGGAAGGAAGGAGAGAGGAGGAGGAGGAAGAAGGAAGGAGAGAAGAGAGGAGGGAAGGAAGGAGAGAGAAGGAGGAAGAGGAAGAGAGGAGGACAAGGAGAGGAGGAAGAGAAAGTGGAGAGGAGGAGGAGGAGGAGAAGAAGAAGGAGAAAGAGGATATGGTAGAGAAAGGAAGTAGAAGAGGTGTAGGTGGATAAATAATATCACCTGGTGGATACATTATAACACCTGTGGGAGAATCCACCTTTGTGTTGTGGATTAAAAAGGTGAACTAATTAGCTACGTTCTCACAGCAGCTGGGAAAGGTGACCACCCCCCCCTTTGTAGGTACATTATGGTCAACCCTGTACCCTCCCCACGCCCCTCCAATGCCCCCCCATACCATGCCCTACCCTCATACACAATACCCTGACCACTGAGGCATAGCAAATCACAAGGTAGGGCATCTGTAATAACGATGCCCATCAGATCAGCGCCGCGTATCTGATGGTGGGACTTTATGACCTTCCCAAACTTTCATCTGTGTGAGTTTTCTGAGTGGCTGTTTTGAGTGTGTTCTGAGTGCGTTCTGAGTGGCTATTCTGATTGACTGTTCTGGGTGTGTTCTGAGTGACTGTCTTGAGTAACTATTCTGAGTGGCTATTGTGAGTGACTATCCTGAAGACTGATAATTAGGTAAAAAAATTCACCTAATTATATACAAACAAATTATATTACCCAATTATATAAACAATAATAAATAATCTATAATTGGATCAGAGACATACACACACACACACACACACACACACACACACACACACACACACACACACACACACACACACACACACACACACACACCACAACCCACAACCACAACCCTCCCTCCCGCGTCTAAAAATCGTCCTTTAAAAAATATATATTGTACAGTTTTTGGCGCACGAACCCTACACCAGGCAGAGGGAAGACCCGGCTGATGTCAACAAAGTGGTGAAGACAACAACAAGATCTGGCGGGAAGAGTTAAGGCACCTCGGAGATTATCCTGGGTCTTCACGTCAACGGGGAGAGAGAGAGAGATTCAATTCAACTCGACTTAAAAGACAAAGGAACGGATGGACAGACACACACACACGCACACACGAGCATAAAACATACACGAGTGAACAAGATTGTAAGCATTCATGTAGTGGTGTGTGTGTGTGTGTGTGTCCAAGTTATTTTTAAAAGTTCTTTGATGTACCAAGTAAATTGGACAAGAGTCAGCAGGTTCCACATCCCCGCCCTGCCCCACTCCACCCTGCCCCTGCCCTGCCCGCCCGCCCGCCCCGCCCCCAGGTGGTGGCAAGATTCAGCCCCAACCTCAAGCATGTGAAAGAAATTCCCTCATTTTCTTTCATTCATTCAGATTTTCTTTTTTCATTTCTTTCATTTTTCCTTCAAACAGGACAAGACGCACAGACAAGACACATACAGACAGACAGACAGACGTACAGACAGACAGACAGACAGACAGACAGACAGACAGACAGACCAGACAGCAACCAAGACACACAGACGTACAGACAAGCCTTGTTTTAACCTTGGCCTGGTTCGAAGCGGCTGCCAATATTATGATCAATACTGGCCTCTCTCTCTCTCTCTCTCTCTCTCTCTCTCTCTCTCTCTCTCTACCATCCCTTCACCCTCCCTCTATCTCTTCCCATCACCCTCCTCACACCCCTTCTTTCATCACCAGTCCCATCACTCAAGCTCTCCATCCCATCCCTATGTGGAAGAGAGAGAGAGAGAGAGAGAGAGAGAGAGACCAACACACACCTGTCAAGCCACCGCACACACCTGTCAAGCCACATCCTCCCCAAATCTTCACCTGAATACACCTGTCATATTCCCCGTCACAGCTGGTATCCGGGTGTTGGGTACGGCCGACACACACACACACACACACACACACACACACACACACACACACACACACACACACACACACACACACACACACACACACACACACACACACAGCTGTAAGGATTGATGGGAGTGCAGGAATAACAGCAATAACAGCACAGATAACAGCACTCAAACCCAGACCATCACACAGCCGCCTACAGCAGTCATCAAAATACCCAAAATAAATAAAATAATAAATACTAAAATAATAATAAAAAATAAAATAACAAAATTCCCCGTAACTGAGACTAATGCTACAAGTCTGCACTGACAACAATATTCCCCACCACTATTATTTTCCCTATTTTTTCCCTCATGTTTTTTCTCTGGGAATTAAAACTTAAAGGTGGTATATCATCTTGGTTTCTGGTCGTCCAAAGGGAAACAACCCCTCTGGAATCTACCTTCAAGCTATGACTTAATGGTCGACCTCAAGCCTAGTTATCCTAAGGGAGGGGTGAGGGAGGGGAATTATACCTCCCTTAATTAAAGTTCTTCCTTGAAAAATTAATCTTCCCGAGACGTTTCCTAAATCATCTTCCTTTCCACATACCCTGTACATACATAATACATACATACATAATACGTACATAATACATACATACATACATACATACATGCACACACGAGCTAGATTAATAATAAAAGTCCAAGGCTTACCCTCAAGGCTCGGCTTCAAGGCCCACCCTCAAGGCTCACCCTCAAGGCTCTCACTCGAAGCTAGCCCTCCAAATAGACCGCCATCCAGAAACATCCAGCCAAAACCATCCACTTTCACCAACCAACTCTAGAGTTACATCATCCACAACCATCCACCCACAACCTCCAATCATCCACAACCACCTACAACCATCCAACCACAACCATCAACAACCATAAACTATCCATCACCCACAACCACTAATAACCATCCACAACCATCCATCCACATCTCATCCATCCACATCCATCAGCAGCTGCCAGATCTGTCCCACATATTGACGAGTCTTCAGTCAACCGCTAATACTAAGGGAAGAATATTGAAGAGGTTTTTCTTGGCGTCAAAAGTGAGGAGGAGGAGGGAGGAAGAGGAGAAGAAGGGTTGAGGAAGGTGTTAAAAAGGAGGGGGGAGTGGTGAGAAAGGAGGAAAGGAAGAGGGAGAAGGAAAAAGTTAAGCAGGATGAGGAAGAAGTTAAAGAGAAGGAAGGAAGGAAGGAAGGAAGGATCGTATAATGGACGGCAGTGTAAATGTATGATACAGGTATAATGAGAGAGAGAGAGAGAGAGAGAGAGAGAGAGAGAAGCAATTAGACAGACAGACAGACAGACAGACAGACAGACAGATAGACAGAAATCCGTACACCCAGGACCGCTCTCACATCTACTCAGGTAAATTCAATCTACCTGGCCCGGTCTACCTGTCAATCACCAGTGCGAGGGGCGTGTGTAGTGGGCGTGGCGAGGCGTGTGTAGTGGGCGTGGTGGGGCGTGTGACAGGTGGGAAAGAGAAGAGAGTGTGTGATATAGGGAGGGTGGAGGAACGATTGAAGTGTGAGTGGAAAAAAGTTTGTGATTGGTGGGAAAAAAGTATGTGTGAAGTGGGAAAAAATGTGAGGTGGAAAAAACTGTTAGTGGGAAAAAAGTGTGTGAGAGGTGGGAAAGAAGGGTGTGACAGGTCTCCCCTCTCCCACCCTCTTCCCTCCTCTCCTTCCTCTCTCTCTCTGTCTCCTCCCTTATCTCTCCCTCTCCCTCCCTTCCCTCTTACTCCCTTATCTTTCCCTCACTCTCCCTTCCTCTCTCTCTGTCTCCTCCTTATCTCTCCTCTCCTCCTTCCTCTCTCCCCTCCATTGCCCCTACTATCCAGTCTTAGGGTGTATTCAGTTCTCCTCTGTCATATAGTCACCCTATTCTGACCAATTTTCAACCAATTTTACCATATCTGCCAATTTTACCTATTTTCAACTAATTTTTACCATTTTTATCAGGTTTTCAAACAAATTTCAACAATGTTTTTACTATTTTACAATTTTTCACCAATTCTTACCCATTTAGCACTTATTTTTTAATTTCCCATTTTCTCCTATTTCCCATTTGCTAGTTATCCCAATTATTCTTTATTCCCATTTTGGTCTCATTTTCCATATTTATTTACCCATTTTTTTCCATTTCCCCAATATATCATCCCAATTTTGTGTCTTATCTACCTATTTCCCCATTTCCTCAATTCCCCTATTTATTCCTATTTATCCCCACCCCTATTTTCTGGCAACAATTACTACCATCCACTATTTTTTCCCCAGTCGTTACAGTCAAACAACATTGTATCCCAATTACGTTCAGACTCCAAGCTTCGGATAACGACCAGTGCCAATTTTCACAGTAGGACTCTCTCTCTCTCTCTCTCTACTGCCAATTTTATAGCCCTGAGTCTCTTTTGTAATGCTAGAGAGAGAGAACTCACATCTGGGCATCATTATAGACAACAATGGGCATACTTATCTCCTGCCCCCCCTCCCCATCGCATCTCCCTCAACCCCCTCCCCTTCTGGACACGACCACGCCCCACACACACGCGCCCTCCACCCACGCATCTACGGACGCCCACACTCCTGAAGAACAAACCCACTACCGCTACACAACTATCACCACCACTACCACTACTACCATCACTACCACCACTACCTACTAACCATCATCACTACCATTACCAGCATCACCACTACCACCACCACAACTACCACCACCTCAAACCACAACCACAACTACCATCACCACTACCACCACCACCACCACCACAACTACCACCACCTCAACTACCACCACCTCGACCACAACAACCACCACAACAACCACCATCACCCACACCACCATCACCACAACCATCACCAACAGCCAATACACACTAAATGTGTTGGTGACTGCCTCCTGACTCATGCTGAAACAACCACCATCGCTACAACTATCACGTCCACCACGATCCCCTACCACCATCACCACCACCGGCCTAGTCAATACTTCTACCAACCACCACCACAACTACTACCATCTACAGCAACAACTACTACAACTATTATCTTCAACAACAACTCTACCACCACCACCTACACACCTGTGCATCCTAACCACACACACACACACACACACACACACACACACATATACCTATATATATTCATTTACAAAGTTTGGGTTGAGAGAGAGAGAGAGAGAGAGGTAACAGTCGCTTCTCCTCCTCTCCTCTCTCTTCCCCTCCCCTCCTCCTCTTCCCCCTCCCCCCCCTCCCCCTCCTCTCCACCCCTCCTCCCCTCCTCTTCTTCCTCCTCCCCTCCCCCCTCCTCTTCTTCCCCCTCCTCTCCCCCCTCCTCCTCTTCCCCCTCCTCCTCACCCTAACAGCTGTGGGCGGTGCCTTGTGTGGTCAAGACTTACTCCAGACCACCAGCACGACTCTTCCTCACCCCCTCTTCCTCTCCTTCCTCCTCTTCCTCTCCCCTCTTCATCTTCCTCTCTTGCTCCTACTTTTCTTAGCTATATTTGAGAGATGGAGGGAGGGAGAGCTGAACGGTGAGAGATAGTGAGGCTGAGGCGACGGAGAATATGAAGAGATTGTGAGGAATAAGTGGGGTCAGGGAGAGATAGTGAGAAAATGGGGTGAGGTGGAGGAATCTCTCTCTCTCTCTCTCTCTCTCTCTCTCTCTCTCTCTCTCTCTCCCATTACACTATGTTATGTTAATAGGATGAAATGGATGCTGGGAGGGAGGGAGGGAGGAGGGAGGGAGGAGGAGGGAGGAGGGAGGAGGAGGAGGAGGAGGGAGGAGGGGGAGGAGGAGGAGGAGGGAGGAGGAGGAGGGAGGGAAGGAGGAGGAAGGTGAAGGAGGAAGGAAGGTACTGGGTCACAATGCAGACGGCAGAGATGAAGGGAAGTAAAGGAGGAGAGAGGGAGGTAAGGAGGTAGGGAGTAAGGGAGGGTTGGAGGGAGTCACCAGGCAGCCAACAGGGAGAGTATTGATTGCACGGGGAGGAGCTGGTCACCACGACACACCATCATGGACCCCAGCTATCACCATCATGGACCCAAACTGTCACCATCATCACCATCAGGGACTCCAACTGTCACCATCATCACCATCACGAACCCCAGCTGTCACCATCATGGACCCCAGTTGTCACCATCACTCACCATCACGGGCCCTAACTGTCACCATCACTCACCATCACGGACCCTAACTGTCACCATCACTCACCATCACGGACCCTGTCACCATCACTCACCATCAGGGACCCAAACTGTCACCATCACTCACCATTCAGTTAGTCAGTCAGTATATCACCATGACGCACCAGTCACCACCATAACTGTCACCATCATTCACCATTGACTCAATCTCTCACTGATTGACTAACTGACCGAGTGAATGACTGAGCTGAATGACTGAATGATCTGACTGGTTGAATGAATGACTGAGGAATGTGGAGTGAGGGAGGGTGAGGAGTGGAAGGTGAGGGTGAGGTGAGGAGATGGGAGTTGAAGGTGGGGTGAGTGGAGATGGAGGTGAGGGTGGAGAATGGAGGGGTGAGTAGGAAATGGAGGAGAGGAAGAATAGTTGTCCCAGATCGCCTCAACACACCTGTGGTATCATCAAGAACAGGTAAATTCCCCCACCATCCTTAATGAAGCTGTCACCTGGACCACAGGTAGGCCAGAGAGACAGACAGACAGGCCGATGGAGAGAGAGATCCACATTTTCGCCTATTAACTCTAATCACGGGGGGTCAAAGGTTAGTAGTAGAGGTAGTAGGAGAAGGAAGAGGAGGAAGAAGAATAGAAGGAAGAAAAGAAGGAAGAAGCGACACACACACACACACACACACACACACACACACACACACACACACACACACACACCCATAACAACAAAAACAAGAATAACACAAACAAGTAAACACGTCAAGGAAGAGGAGAAGGAAGAAGAGGAAGAAAAAGAAGTAGGGAGGAGGAGATACGAACCCACGTCCTCCTAACAGGGGCACTCGCCAACATCACCTCTTCTAAACTTTGATTCACTCTCACTCTTTACTCTCTCTCACCTCTCTCCTCCTCCTCCTCCTCCTCATCTTCCTTCTTCTTCCTCCTCCTTCTCCCACCTTCTGTTTATACTCTCTCAATTACTCCAGTGTTCTAATTATCAAAGTCTCTCTCTCTCTCTCTCTCTCTCTCTCTCCGTCTTCATCTAATTTCGGGACGGACGGAAGCTCTTTGTTCAGTAAGACCTTGAGATGATCCTATTAAAAACACACACACACACACACACACACACACACTGTACGTTCTTATCTTCCGCTCAGGTATAGAAGACGATGTGTCGGTCGGGCGTAAATCACTGTTACTGTGCAAATTAGGTGTTGCGTATATTGGGGCCAGGTGGGTTACGGCTCTCACCTGGTTACGCAAAGTGACAGGTGTAAAAATAGCGAAGAGATTATCACACACACGTCACTAATTAAAATAGAGACAGGTGTTATTATACCTCATCACAGGTAACCGACACCTGTGCATAAATTGACACAACACCTGTCCATATTGCTAATTAGCCCCTTACCTGTGTCTATTTTTATATACATTATCTACTTTATTTAATATATTATCTACTTGTTTATCTATCTATTGTCTATTATTTTGCCTCCCCATCACCTCTTTCCTCCCCTCTCCCCCCACCCACCCTCCTCCCTACCCTTACCTTCCTCCCCACCCACCCTCCTCCCCACCCTTACCTCCTCCCACCCCTCCCACCTATCTCCCCTCCCCCCACCCACCCTCCCCACCCTCCCTCCCCCCATCCCCACCTCCCTCCCCCATCTCCCCCTCCCCTCCCCCATCTCCCCACCCTCCCCTCCCCCCCCTCTCCCTCCCCTCCCCCCCCTCTCCCTCCCCACACATCTCATATTTATTACCATGTGACCAGGGCAGCAACAATTAAATTTACTGATTTTTATTACACAGATAAATCAGTTGAGGAAAATGAATCGTGGTGTTTATGTTAATGTTTGTTGTTTGTTGGTGTTTGTGCTTGTTGGTGATTGTGTTTGTTTATTTGTTTGTGTTTGTTTATTTATGCGTGTTTGTTTGTGTTTGATAGTGTTTTTGTTTGTTTGTTTGTTTATTGTTGTATGCTTGCTTGTGTATGTTGATAAAATAGAGGTTCCACTTTTTCCTATGAGAGAGAGCGTATATAACCCTCGTTGCCTCAGCAATATTCATGGGATTTATTAAACTAGCGTATATATACCATACTGTGGTCTGTCTGGGGGGTAGAGTGGCGTAGTTGCGTATTAAAAGGCAGGACAATAAAGGGAGGGAATTAAAATGCGTATATGTGGTGTATTTTTTGTATAACTGTAGCGAGGGGACTAAATTGCGTATGGAAATGCGTATAAGCTCAAAGGCACAGGTGGTATAGGATTTAACTCGGCGAATCATATGACGTACGAGTGATAGGCTGCGTAGCTGAAAGCGTATTCTCGGTGGCACTGTAAAACGGGATATAAAAGTGCGTATACACTTCTGGATTGGTCGCGTAATGGTGCGTATAATGACGTAGTTGCGTAAGAAAATGCGTAAAATCTTCATAACACAGGTGAGATGGGATTCAGTGGCGTATATATTGTAGTGGCCGGATAAAATAGCGTTTAACAGGTGTTGGACCGGATATAATGGCGTTTAACAGGTGTTGGGCAGGATGAATGGAAGACAGGTGCAATTACAGGTCCATAAACTGGTACAGGTGAAGATACAGGTACAATAAAATACACAGGTGTCAATGAACAGGTGTATGTAGTCTTAGTATACCTGAAGAAAACATTGAACTCATATATCAAACACCTCAGCATCACACCTCACAACATCACACCTCACACCTCACCACACCTCACCACACACACTTAACTCGAGCAGGAACTTGAAATTTTCGCTTCGGTTATAACAAGAGGTAAGGCACAGCTGTTTTATACACGTGTGTGTGTGTGTGTGTGTGTGTGTGTGTGTGTGTGTGTGTGTGTGTGTGTGTGAAGGTCAGGTTCAAATGAGTGTTACCAAGGAACAGTTACAGCTACACGGTACAACTACAGGGCACAGCTTCAGCTACACGGTACACCAACAGCTACTGGGTACAGCTACACGGTACACCTACAGCTACAGGGTACAGCTACACGGTACACCAACAGCTACTGGGTACAGCTACAGGTACACCTACAGCTACTGGTACATACACAGTGCACCAACAGCTACTGGGTACAGCTACAGGTACAGCCTACACGGTACACCAACAGCTACTGGGTACAGCTACACGGTACACCTACAGCTACAGGGTACAGCTACAGCTACAGGGTACAGCTACAAGGTACATCTACAGGATACAGCTACAGGGTACAGCTACAGGATACAGCTACAGGGTACAGCTGCACGGTACAGCTATCATTTACTAGTACCGTCCTGTAATCTTATAAACTATAAACTGCCTACAGATGTACCGGGTAGGTCAGAACTGTACCGGGTAGGTCAGAACTGTACCGGGTAGCACTGGACCTGTACCACTGTTATGTACACTTCTTCTGTATCATGTGTCGCCTTTACCCATGCAGCTACAGGTTAACACGGTACAGCTACAGGTTAACACGGTACAGCTACAGGTTAACACGGTACAGCTACAGGTTAACACGGTACAGCTACAGGTTAACACGGTACAGCTACAGGTTAACACGGTACAGCTACAGGTTAACACGGTACAGCTACAGGTTAACACGGTACAGCTACAGGTTAACACGGTACAGCTACAGGTTAACACGGTACAGCTACAGGGTCGACACGGTACACACGGTACAGCTACAGGTTAACACGGTACAGCTACAGGTTAACACGGTACAGCTACAGGGATTAACACGCTAGCAGCTTCAATACACAGTACAGGTGACACAGTACAGGGTCGACACAGCTACAGGGCTACAGGGCTCGACAGGTCCTTCTAGGTCGACAGGTACTACAGGGTCGACACGGTACAACTACAGGGAGTCGATCGACACGGTACAGCTACAGGGTCGACACGGCACAGGGTCGACACGGTACAGGTCGACACGGTACAGCTACAGGATCGACACGGTACCTACAGACGACACGGTACAGCTACAGGGTCGACACGGTACAGCTACAGGGTCGACACGGTACAGCACAGCGACACGTACTAGGAGTCGACACGACAGCGGTAACTTCTGGGTACAGTCGACACGGTACAGCTGGGTCGACACGGTACACTTCACACACAGTACAGGGTCGACACGGTACAGCTACTGGGGTCGACACGGTTAGCTACAGGGTCGACACGGTACAAGGTCGACACGGTACAGCTACAGAGGTACAAACAAATACAATAGTTACAGCTAGAGACGATACAATTACAACTAGAGACGGTACAGCTACAGGTCGACACGGTACACCTACAGATAGATACAAAGATACGATACAGTTATAGCTAAAGACGGTACAGTTACAGCTAAAGACAATACAGCTACAGGTCGACACGTTACAGTTACAGCCGGTACAATTACAGCTAGAGACGTTACATCTACAGCTAGAGACGGTACAGTTACAGATAGAGACGTTACATCTACAGCTAGAGACGATACAGTTACAGCTAGAGACGGTACAGTTACAGCTAGAGACGGTACAGTTACAGCTAGAGACGGTAGAGCTACAAGTCGACACGTTACAGTTACAGGTCGAGGCGGTACAGCTACACGGTACACATACACGCTGCCTCTCCCATCTCCACTACTCAATGTTTTGGACGGAAACCTTCCCGGGCAACTATTGATTCCAGGCCGCAGAGCATCATGGGTAATCCAACATGGCCGCCCTCCTCCCTAACGTCACTCTGGAAGCGCTGCGACCCGGAACACACACACACACCTCCACGGGTCAAAACCTAAACGTAAATAAGGTTTTTTTTCTACACAATGTGACAAGGAAATAAAGGTGCCGTTAATCCATAAGCCATAGTGAATTATAACACAAGTTGGTTTTCTGTTTACAAGTTACTTCAGGTCGAGTCGTAAATAGAAACTTACAGGTCGTTTTCCTTTCGGTGTTTCTTTAACTAACTGATGACAAGCGCTGGGGAGGGGTAAAGGAAGGATATTTCGAAGCGTCTTTGATTTCAAAATAGGGAGAATCGTTAAAATTCGTTAAAAAGCGGTTTAACGTTCGAGAGATTTGAAATTCCCAGCAGTTACTCACTATTGCGGGTCGCGGTGACTGAGGGGAATATTGTTGTTGTTGTTGTTGAAATAGTTAATTGTGGTAGTGGTGGTAGTTGTGGTAATACCCATCCCTCACCTCCATACATAAAAATTTACATATAAATTTTGATCCGTTAAAAGTCGTTAAAAAAACGTTACACATCCCAACGGTTTTTCTATTCTTGAACGTCGTTACACTTTACTCACTGATATGAACCACGACGACTAATGGCTGATCACGGTTGTAGTTGTTGTTATGATTGTTGTTGTTGTGATGGTTGATAACAGCGTGTGTTGGTAATAGACTACCGTTCCTCCACGCTCCATACCACGACAGCACCCTGCCTAACACACACATATCAAGGCACTAACACACACATACACTGAGAGACACACACATACATACACACACACGGACCTTTATCGTGGTTGGCGATCCCCCGTGCCGGCTCTTATTTACCCATTAAGGGGTACAAGTCAGGCACCGGGAATGGGAATTTCGCTCCAGGGGCGTCGCGCGAGAGGGGGGCCGCTCCACATCGGGTATTCCCACTGACTAAGGCGCTCTGATGACTCAACAGCCAGTGAAGCCAGCCAGCCTGCCTGCCAGCCAGCCAGCCCCCAACACGAGAGAAAACGGGAATCAACTTAGAATTCGGGAATGGGCCAGGAGTAAATGCCTCTTGTTAACGCTATGTAGGTCTATGGTTCATCACTGACCACTTCTGGAATAGTCTGTCTGGCGATGGGCAAGAGTCGTGCATTTTGGAATTCAGGAATCGCCTGGATCATACATTCTGGAATTTGGGAATCGTCAAGATTATAAAATTTGGAATTCAGGAATCGTCTGGGTCATACACTCTAGTATTTGGAAATTGCCCTGGGCCATACACTTTGGAATTCGGGAATCATCAAGACCATACACTTTGGAATTCGGGAATCAAGTGACGCAATTTAGCGACTTTTTGCATTTTCGTGTTAAAGAAGAAAGAAGAAATAGGAAGGAAGAAAGAAAGAAAGAAAGAAAGAAAGAAAGAAAGAAAGGGAGGGAGGAAGGAACGAAGGAAGAAACGTAGGGACGAAGGAAGGAAAGGAAGGATACACAGCTGACAGCCAGACTAAAGACATAACCAACATCGCTGACATTAACTGACAAGTCTGTGGGAAGAATAGTCAGGAGTCTCGACTTAGCTGACGGATGAGACGGAAACATAAATACAGTCCTGACTCTCCTGACAATCGGACAATGAGAGACAAATCGGACAATAAGAGACAAAATCGGACAATAAGAGACAAAATCGAACAATAAGAGACAAAATCGGACACTAGGAGACAAAATCGGTTAATGGGAGACAAAATCTGACTGCAAATCGGACAATAGGAGACAAAATCGGATAATAAGAGAGAAAATCGGACAATAAAAGACAAAATCGGATAATGGAAGACAAATCTGACTGTAAATTGGACAATGAGACAAAATCGGACAAAAATCGGACACTAGGAGACAAAAAATCTGACACATCTGCCAACAGGAAAAATAACAAACCAGGTAAATCTGATTAATCTGACAACCGGAAACTAACACCAACAACTAAATCTGCCTCAACTGACAACTTCACCATAACACTAAGGACCAAAAATCTGACAACTGGCACACGAGGGTTATTGGATTTTTTGTTTTATTTAACGAGTCCTAAAAAAAATAACATCTGAGGAGCCACTAAGAGGAGCCATTAAATACCCGGTGATGGAGCCATAGAGAGGTGGATAGATAGACAGATGCATACATACATATATGGAGATTTGTTCAACAGGTTATTTCCCTTCTTCCTCTTCCTCCCCTTCCCCTCCTCTTCGTTTCTCATCCTCTTCTCTTCTTCCTCTCTCTTCTTCTCCTCCTCTCCCGCCACTCTCTCCTCCTCCTCCCCCTCTCTCTCTTCCTCCCCCTCTCTCCTCCTCTTCCTCTCTCCGCTTCTCCTCTTCCTCCTCCTCCTCCCTCTCCTCCTCTTCCTCTCTCTCTCCCTCCTCCCCCTCTCTCTCTTCCTCCCGTCTCTCCCCTCCTCTTCCTCTCTCCCTTCTCCTCTTCCCTCTCTCTCCTCCTCTTCCTCTCTCCTCCTCCTCTTCCTCTCTCTCTCCTCCTCCTCTTTCTCTCTCTCTTCCTCCTCCTCCTCCTCTTCCTCTCTCTCCTCCTCTTCCTCTCTCCTCCTCCTCTTCCTCTCTCTCCTCCTCCTCTTCCTCTCTCCTCCTCCTTACTATGAAAGAGAAAATAAGAAGTATCCATTTTTTTCTTAATACCAAAACACAACAAAACTGACTTGACATGTATGTATATAACACACCTGTCACTACATAGGGAACCACACACCTGTCAATACATACATACCCACACACCTGTCAATAAGTAAATAACCCCGATACACACCTGTCGATACGTAAATAACCCCTATACACACCTGTTAATACATCATACCCACACACCTGTCAATAAGTAAATAACCCCTATACACACCTGCCAATACACACATACACCTGTCAATGCATATATAACCACTACACATACACACCTGTCAATAAACACATAGCCATACATCCGTCACTACATAACAGCACACACATGTCGAAACTAAACAGCACACACCTGTCATTACACACAGCACACGTATCTGTCAAAACACACACACACACACACACACACACATCTAAACACAAAAACCGTGGAGAGAGAGATCAATAGTTATGTCACCACTTACAAGGTGGTCGTGAGGTCCAAATTAACTACCCCAACCGGCCTGTCCAGTGGTCTATGGCCCCTCACTATCATGGCCCATATGCCCATAAAAAGGTCCTGAGTTCATAGATATGGTGGTCTAGACACTCAGTGGTCCAAATATATGGTGGTTCGTTTAAAGGGTTGAGTATGATGGTTTAACCCCTTGAGAATGATGATTTACCCCCCTGAGTAAGATGATTTAACCCCTTGAGGTACGATGACAACCCCTTGAGTACGATGACAACCCTTAATTACGATGACAACCCTTGAGTGCGATGACTTAACTTATGAGAATGATGATTTGGCCCTTGAGTACGATGACGCTTATGAGTACGATGACAACCCCTTGAGTACGATGACTTAACCCCTTAGTGCGATGTCTACGCCTTTGAGTACGATTATCTAATCTCGTATAAGAGTACAAGTGTCCGTTATAAGAAGCTCGAAATCCCCTGTCCGACGTTGAATTTGAGTGCAAACACGAAGTTGAGAGAGTGTGTGTGTGTGTGTGTGTGACGGCGGCAGGAGACGACGAAAGAACTTGCAATAAGAATGTCGAGAAGCGCAAAGTTGACGAGACGAGGTATGCAAGCAACCAACCACCCAACAACAACAACTACAACAACTGGTGTAAGTCTGATGGCCCTGGAGAATGGTAAAGGAACTTGACTTTGCAATGTGTGTGTGTGTGTGTGTGCGTGTGTGTGTGTGCGTGTGTGTGTGTGTGTGTGTGATATGTAAATGAGATGCGGATAATGGAAAACAATTGAATGGTGCTTTAGTGAAACAAACCTGCAATACTGGAGTTTTTATTGCAATATTGCACAAAAATAAAAAAACTAAATATTGAGTGTACAATTTCCAACAAGCGTACTGGGGTCGGCTTTTTGTTGCAAGGATATAAATAAGCCGGTGGTACACTGTGCAAGAAGCCTGCAATATTGAGTCCTTGTTGCAATGATATAAACCCAGGAAAAAGGGGCAGTGGAATTGACTGTGCAATTTGCAACAAGCATACATGGTTGACTCTTTATTGCAATGATATACTGGAGAGAATTTGTTGAAGCCAATATTGCAAGAAGCCTACACGGTGAATCCCTTGTTGCAATCATATAAATCCGTTGAAGTGCTTGAAAATAATCCCACTGCTTAATGTACACGAAACTGCAATCAGGGAGTCGCTGTTGCACCAATATAAACAAACTCTGGAGAATGAAAATGACAGAGCAATATGCAATAAGTCTGCAACATGTGAGTCACCAATTGCAATGATATCAACGACTTCCTGGAAAGAGTTGAAGAATTGACAAGATGCAGCCATAACTATCTCTTGCAATATAGAAGAGTCTGCAATTGCAACATGTGTGGGACGATTCACTCAACATTGCAATATCTCAAGAGGACCAAGCAACCAAGTCTCCGTTGCAATAATTAAAATGACTTGTTGAGAAGGGACAGTTGCTGGCATTAAATTTGCAACAAGAACTGCAACATTGAGTCCTTGTTGCTCTTGTTCATTAATTAAGAGTAAATGTTGAAATACTTGACTGTAATAGTTAGTGGCGAAACAACAACAACAACAACAACAACAATACTACTCATAATAATAATAATAATAATAATAATAATAATAATAATAACAATAACAATAACCACAACACAAAGGAAGAAACAACAACAAAAGGAACAAGAAACAAAAACACTAAACAGAAATAACAATGGCGAAAACAACAACAAAAACAATGACAACAAATAAACAAAACCCCAAAACAAATACACGTGGCGGCAGGTAAACACACAAACAACAGGACAGGTGTGTGAACAGTACCCCCCCCCCCCACACACACGCACACACACGAGGTAAAGCTAAAGGAGAAAATGTATTGGTAAAAATGGAGAGAAAGCGAAAGAGAATCAGGGAGAGAAAGGAAAAAAGGAAAATTAAGAAAGAAAGAAAGTGTTGGTATTTTGACTGGAGAAAGTTTAAGGTAAAGTTAGAAAGGATAAAAAGAAAGTATTTGTGGCAATGGAGAGGAAACCGATAGAAAGTCAAAGAAAAGTCAAGGAAAGTGTTTTAGGCTGTATTGGAGAAAGAGAAAGTCTGAGGTACACAGTTACTAGGTACACACACACACACACACACACACACACACACACACACACACACACACATACCATATTATATAATTCAGTTCCAGGAAAAAAAATTTTGTTCGTGTATAAAAAAAAGATGTCGGATGGAAGGATTTACTGTGATTATTTTCATTTTTTTCTCATTTCCGCTTCACTGACGGGACCACTATCTTTCTGTGTGTGTGCGTGTGCGTGTGTGCGTGTGTGTCGGTTCTTCACGTATGTTACGTCTTTCCGTGTCTGTATATTTGTGTCTATAAATGAGTGAATGTCTGTCTGTCTGTCTGTCTAGGATGAATAAGTAAATGGTTTAACTAGTAACTTAAAGATCCCATTTTCTCTCAAAGGCAGCTGTTAGCCCTCCACCCTCACCGTTTTCTTCTTTAGAGCTAATAGAGAAAACGGATATGTTTTTAGGGATGACGAAAACAAAAAACAAACACTATAGAAAAGAATAACAACAAAAGAAGACTTGAATAACAAAAAGGAACCAGAAAATTGAAAAAAAAAAACTGGAATTACAAAACAAACGAAAGAAAACGGAATAACAAAACAAAAGAAAACGGGATAAAAAAAACAAACCAAAACACGAAAAAAAATAATAAAATCCAAAACCAAAACAAACTCATAAAACACCACCACCATCAACAATTAAATAACACGGAAGAAAACGGGAATAATCAAAGAAAACGAAGTCCAACTAAAAAAAAAAAATAAAAGGGGGGACTCATGAAAAACTCAACAAATTCATTACCTCGCATAAGAGTATCATGTAACAGCAACCCTCCACAAGTGACTGGCCAGAATGCTCTCACTATTTTTGCCTGACAATTTAATGACGAGAGAGAGAGAGAGACACACACACACACACACAACCCAGGGCAGAGTTTAATTAGACACTCAAACACGAGGACACCCAAAAAGGAGCCAATTAGACAGACAAACAAGAGAAAGACAGGTAAACAGACAGGTAGACAAACAAGAGACAGACAAGAGATAAACAGACAGACAGACATATACAGACAGACAGGCAAACAGATAGATATATACAGACAGACACAAATAAAAATACAAGAGACAGACACACAGACAGACAGAAGAATAACAATAAAAGAAAGAAAGAAAGAAAGAAAGAAAGAAAGAAAGAAAGAAAGAAAGAACCCCTGTAGGATGAAACCTCGAAGGGATTTAAATAAAGTGGGCATCCTACATCCTGGGAGTGGAAAGACTGAGACGACAGGAGGAGGAGGAGGAGAGAGGAAGGAGGAGAAGGAAGGGGAGGAGAGGAAGAAGAAGGAGGAGAGTGAGTGTCAGGATAATCTACTCAAGGAAGATAAGATAATAAGAGGAAGAGAGGAGGATGAAAGAAGAAGAAGAAGAAGAATGAGATGTAAGGGAGGATATGAGAGAGAGAGAGAGAGAGAACTGCCGAATGATTTCAGGACAATCTCTCTCTCTCTCTCTCTCACAAACACACAGACAGCAGCAGACAAAAGCCCCGTCACCATCTCCTCCAGCAGACAATAGCCCCGTCACCTCCTCCTCCAGCAGACAATAGCCCCGTCACCTCCTCCTCCAGCAGACAATAACACCGTCACCGCTTCCTCCAGCAGACAATAGCCCCGTCACCACCTCCTCCAGCAGACAATAGCCCCGTCACCTCCTCCTCCAGCAGACAATAGCCCCGTCACCACCTCCTCCAGCAGACAATAGCCCCGTCACCTCCTCCTCCAGCAGACAATAACACCGTCACCGCTTCCTCCAGCAGACAATAAGCATCACCTCCTCTCCAGCAGACAATAGCCCCGTCATCTCCTCCAGAGACAACCGCTCTCTCCAGCACACGCGTCACCTCCTCCAGCAGACAAAGCACCGTCACCGCTTCCTCCAGCAGACAAAAGCCCCGTCACCATCTCCTCCAGCAGACAATAGCCCCGTCACCTCCTCCTCCAGCAGACAATAGCCCCGTCACCTCCTCCTCCAGCAGACAATAACACCGTCACCGCTTCCTCCAGCAGACAATAGCCCCGTCACCACCTCCTCCAGCAGACAATAGCCCCGTCACCTCCTCCTCCAGCAGACAATAGCCCCGTCACCACCTCCTCCAGCAGACAATAGCCCCGTCACCTCCTCCTCCAGCAGACAATAGCCCTGACAACCTCTCCAGCAGACAGCAGCCTCTAGCTTCCTCCATTCTGACTACTGCTGCTGACACAACCCCTCAAGGATACTGGAATCTCTCCTCCTCCCTCATTCCTTCCTTCCTCACTCCTGCCTCCTCCTTCCCTCCCTCATTCCTTCCCTCACTCCTACCTCCCTCCTCCCTCCCTACGTTCCTCCTCCTTCACCTCCTTCACCCTCCACTCTCTTCCTCCTTCCCATCCCGTTCTCACCCCATCCCTTCCTTCCCTCCCCCTTCCCCTTCCCCTTCCTCCCAGAGACTTCCGGCAGATTATAACTAATTCCAGACTTTATTGCGTCTCTATACGTGCTGGTTTACTCCCACCCCCCCTTCCCCGTTCCTTTCTCAGCTCTTTTCGTCTATAATTGCTTCTGGACTTTACAGCATCTCTCCATAAGAGTTAATTTACATTGCCCGGAATCTCTGGAAGCGCGCAGTTGATTCTAGACCTTAAATCAGTCTTCCATAAGGTCGATTTTACTTTCCTTGGAATTTCTCGTGAGCGTCAAGTGATTCTAGACCTTATGGGTAACTCTCCATAAGGTATTTCTTTCCCTGTCGCGAGTTTCTGGAAGACGACAGTGGATTCCAAACCTCAAGGCAGCCTTCAAGATGGTTCATTTCACTCAGCTATAAAGTCCCATGGAAGATAATAATGTACTAAAGGATTCCAGCCCTTACAACACCCCTCCATAAGGTCTATTTTACCCAGCTCTAAAGTCCCATGGAAGATAATAATGTACTAAAGAATTCCAGCCCTTACAACACCCCTCCATAAGGTCTCGTTCCCCTCCTTGACCCTCAGATTCAGGGCCGCCTTTCGTCTTCCAGCCCTCGGTCCTGACACAGATTAAAAATGAAGAGGAAAAAATACGCTTCAGACTCCCTTAAATGGAGTATTGATGATGTTTTGGGGGTCCTGAGAGAGAGAGAGAGAGAGAGAGAGAGAGAGAGGAGCGGTATTTTATTCCAAGAAGTTGAAATGTCGAGGTGATGAGATAAATAAAATACCTCTCTCTCTCTCTCTCTCTCTCTCTCTCTCCCTAAGATGGCCCTGTGCCACCATCCCTTCACCCCAAGATGAGGTCGCCAAGGTCAGATCGATCGATGGCACACCCTGGCACACTCTCAAACAAGGTCATTTAACCTACTCGACACCGGAACTCTCTCTCTCTCTCTCTCTCTCTCTCTCTTTCTCTCTCTCTCTCTGTGTCTAGGTCGCTTATTTCCCTCTCTCTTCCCTCTCCATCCTTCCTTCCCTACTTCCCTCCCTCCTCACCTTCACTCCATCTTCCCTCACAGCCAGTACCCTCCACCATCTACCTTCCCTTCAGCCTCAACTTCCCTCCACGACAACCAATCCATTCCCTCCACGACCCTCCACCACTGACGACTCTTCACCCTCCAGTAAGCATCAACTTGACTCTTGAGGTAAGGAGGACCAGATGAAGACTTGTCTCCCTCCCTCCCTCGACCTCTCTCTCTCTCTCTCTCTCTCTCTCTCTCTCTCTCTCTCTCTCTCTCTCTCTTCTTTCTGCTCTTCTCCTCCCCACCCATCACCACCTCCCTCCTCCTCCCCACCCTCACCACCTCCCTCCTCCTCCCCACCATCAACCCCTCCCTCCTACCAACCACTACCCCCTTCCTTCCCCCATCCCAACACCCCCCACCATGATGCAGGTTCACCACACGTCTGTAATTACACAATCAATTAATACCAACAACTTTGTATCATGGGGGGGGGAGGTAGCTGTGTCTGGGTGAGGGGGAGAGGGGGGAGGGGGTTGCTGTGTCTGGGGTGAGGGGGAGAGGGGGGGGAGGGGGGTTGTGAATGGCGCTATCAGGGGCTTCTGTGTCCTGGGGGAGTGGGGGCTATATCCTGGAGGGGGAGGAGGGTGGGGGCAGCTGGGTTAATTAAGAAGACCCACAGTCCGACCCGGTAACTGATTACCAAATGTTCGTAAGTAGAATCATCCAACGTAAATGACTCAAATGTTCGTAAGTCGAAACTCGCAATAATATACTAAAACAAAATTCACTTAATTGCTTCCCTTTTCCCCTACGGTATAAATGAGACGTAAAGATGGCGGTAGAATGGCCCTGTGACTCGACTGAAATGATTACAGTAGATGCTGTTCACTTCGCCTTATTTTTAACCTCGACCAGAAGTTGATGGAATAATCCTTGCCGCGTCATGATGAAAATTGGGAGTGAGCTGAAGGGACCTTGAGGTGACCTGGGGTGACCTGGAGGTGACCTGGAGTGACCTGGAGGTGACCTGGAAGTGCTGACCTACGCCTCAGCCCTCTTAGATCATCTAAGGTCATATCTAGGTCAACTTAAGTTATATATACGTCACTCAAAGGCACTCCAGGTCACTCCAGGTCACCCCAATTCATCTCATATCCTCCTCACATCACCATCTCACTCCCAGGTCACCTCATATCTATCCTAAGTCACCCCCCGAGGTCAAAACCCGTAATTACTCTTGAACTAATCCCAGAGTCGTGTATAGAACTTGTGTGGGAATGTCCCGGGGCACTGGGGTCATGACATGTCTCCGCCAGACCCTCAGCACACCCGAGCCAAGAGAGGTCATTTAAGGTCACTGATTAAAGTGATGAATTCGTACCGTCGTAATCTAATTCATAAAGCCATTTAACTCTATTTCCTGAACCTCGTGTTAAGATGAATCGTAACACAAGAGCCATTTAACATGACTATATACAACACAAGAGCCATTTAACATGACTATATATTAAACAACGTTGTTTCATTTAACATGACTATATACAACACAAGAGCCATTTAACATGACTATATACAACACAAGAGCCATTTAACTAACTTGTATTACCACCAGAGCCATTTACCCAACACACACACACACACACACACACAGGCCATTTAATGCACCATCCCCTTCCATCCCTCCTTTCATTCCCTCCCTCCCCTTAATCCTCTCCCCTGCCCCTTCCCTCCCCCCCTCTCCTCCCTCCCATCAACCTTAAGCAAATATTCCCCTCATGCAGGTCATTTAAAGCAGATTCTCCCCCCCACACCACACTGAGCCATTTTGGTGTATCAAACTCTCGTCACTATAAGCTAGAGCCATTTAGAGCCATTAAACCCCGACACACCAAACCCGACACCTTTATAGCTCACCAGCAGTTAGTGGAGCCAGAAAATCGGTGGTATTATTCATATTTGTATCCATATTCATACATATTATTGACATATATTCATTTCTATACATATTCATAGCTATTTATCCCTCACGTATACATAATAATATAAATTCACTCACTATATATACACATTATTTCATACATATTCCTACACATTACATTTACACCCATCAGTATACATATCCATACACATTAATCATACACCTAGCAATATATACATCCATATACATTATACATATACACTTTCAACTGACACACCCATTTTTGACGTATTAATACACTAATATACAGAGACTCGGCTAATAGCGGTGAATGAGTGTTGAATTACCGTGTATAGATGGACTGTTGTTTTTTACCTTTGAATGTATAAATAGATGTAAGCTTGCTGTAATCATTTGGGTGTGACAGGTAACAGGTAACAGGTAACAGGTAACAGGTTCGAGGACAGGTAACATGTACAAGTACGAGGACAGGTAACAGGTACGAGGACAGGTAACAGGTACAGGTAACAGGTTCGAGGACAGGTAACAGGGACAATTAACAGGTACAGGTAATTACAGGTTGAAGTGGTGATTACGGGTACAGGTGCATGTTTTGAGAGAGAGAGAGAGAGAGAGAGAGAGAGAGAGAGAGAGAGAGAGAGAGAGAGAGAGAGAGAGAGAGAGAGAGAGAGAGAGAGAGAGAGTATGAACTTTTTGTTTTTGGAATCAATGAAATATATAGTGTGTGTGTGTGTGTGTGTGTGTGTGTGTGTGTGTGTGTGTGTGTGTGTGTGTGTGTGTTATATGCATGAGCTGCAACATTATCCAGGTGGTCACGCCTTCCTCCCTCAGTTTGCATTTACGATCAGATGAGAGTGACGCTGCATCGACACACACACACACACACACACACACACACACACACACACACACACACACACACGACAGATATGACTACAATACAAATATTTTCAGCTATGGTGAATATTACACTCAACGGGCAACATCTGTGTTAGAAGCCAAATATTACCCCAGAATTGTTATTATATATTTCTATGATAATTGGGGTAGATGTTATTAAAAGTTGGTAGTATTGCTGTATATCATGGTAATATTACAGAGGGGAAGGGGAGAGGGAAGGTGAGGGGGGGTAGGTGAGGGGGTAGGTGAGGGGGGTAGGAGGGGGAAGGTGAGGGGAGAGGGGGGATGGAAGAGGAGAGGGGTGGAAGAGGAGAGGGGAGGAAGGGAGAGGAGAGAAACTAAGGGGAAGAAAGGAGGGGGAGACAGTAGTGGTAAGAGAAGGGGAAAGAGGGGAGAGGGAAGGTGGGAAGGGGAGGAGAGAAAGAACGAGGAAGAGAGAAAGAAGTTGGAACAGAGGAGAGGGAAGGGGAACAGAGAAAGAACGGGGACGAGAGTAAGAGAGAAAGAAGGGGGAAGACAGTAGAGATAAGAGAAGAGCAAATGGAAAGAGAAGAAAGAGGGAAAGAAAGTGACATTAATACAGTAGAACACAAAAAATACACGAGTTACCCATGAAACTCTATACCTGGTTTTCTCTTACACCCTCGAGCGTACGTTTTCTTCTACACGACACAGGATAAACAAACCCTCGCTCACTGGACAATATGGGTATAGAGCGTCCACCAGCCAGGTTGTGATTGGCTGGAGAGTATAACGTCATTATTACATCAATATACCACACCGGATTATATACCGTATTATATGTTATCCTTGGTTAAATCGCCTTACCTTTGTTTATATACCTACACTGTCTTTATTATCCACCTATGTTGATTTCGTAAGTTTCGAGTGATTACTAATGATTGAAATACGATGTCTGGTGAGTATTAGTAACGCTGAGTGAGTATTAGTAACGTTGGGTGAGTATTAGTAACGCTGGGTGAGTATTAGTAACGCTGGGTGAGTATTAGTAACGCTGGGCTGGGCGAAGCTCCTCTATTAGAGAATTTATGGTGTGTGAAGCGCCATTAAGACGAGAAAATTACACACACACACACACACACACACACACACACACACACACACACACACACACACACACACACACACACACACACATGCATGAGGGAGAGAATACCTACACAGATTAAGAGACATCGTGAGTACATGTGATGGATCTTTGTACGTGTGATATATGACTATGTACACGCATTAAAATCTGTGTGTGTACGCATATTCATCCAGTGTGTGTGTGTGTGTGTGTGTGTAATCTCCAAACACAACCATTTAACCAGAAGATACATGGCTGGCAGAGCTAGGGTGGGGGAGGGAGGGAGGGGGAGGTGAGAGACGGAAAGAGGGAAGAGAGGAAAGAGGAGGAAGGGGAAGGGGGAGAAGGTGAAGTTGGAGGGGAAAGGGGTGGAGAGGAGGGGAAGAAGGGGAGGGGGGCTGTATATCATGGCCCAGGACAAGTGTGAGTATACATAACTTGTTGTTAAGATATGGGTAGCCCACTTACAGCACCCCAGGGACACACACACACACACACACACACACACACACACACACACACACACACACACACACACACACACACACACACAGATCCAATAATGTGAGTGTCTTTAAGTTTTAGGTAGACACGTGTACTAAACTTAATAACCCAACCCAACCCAACCTAACCCAACCCAACCCAACCCAACCCAACCAACCTAACCCAACCCAACCTTCCAACCCAACCTAACCCAACCCAACCCAACCCAACCCAACTAAGTAAGGTCAGTGAATCAAGGGACATTTTATCAACTAGCGGGAGGGTGAAAGGCAAAGGGTAAACAAGAGATTTATAGAGGTGGACCATTTAACTGTATGTGTCACGGGGGACCATTTGTTTACCTTCTATTGAACAGGATTGAAATTTGACGTAGAGAGGATGGTGTGGGTGGGGTGGGGTGTGGGGGGTGTGGGGTGGGGGGGTGTGTGGGTGTGGGTGTGGGGTGTGTGGGTGTGGGGGTGTGGGGGTGGGGGTGGGGTGTGGGGTGTGTGGAAGAGGGGTGTGGAAGAGGGAGGTGTGTGGAGTGAGGGGTATGGGGAAGAGGTGTCGGAGGAAGGGAAGGGAATATGGGGGGTTGGGGAGAGGGGTGTGTGGGAGAGTGTGTGACTGGCATGTGGGCGGGAAGTGGGCGTCTGAAAGGGCATATGGGTGTGGCTGAGAGGGATGAGAGAGGCATGTGGGCGTGGGAGGATGAGGAGTGTGTGGGCGTGGGTGAGAGAGAGAGAGAGAGAGAGAGAGAGAGAGAGAGAGAGAGAGAGAGAGAGAGAGAGAGAGAGAGAGAGAGAGAGAGAGAGAGAGAGAGAGAGAGAGCATGTAGGCGTGGAAGGGCCGTACTGACGCTCCCTCTCTCATCACGATTCCCAGAACACACCACTCACCCCCTCTCCTCCCTCCCTCCTTCTCCCTCTCACCACCCTCATGGTGACGAGGAGGAGGAGGAGGAGGAGGTAGGAAATTCACCCACACACACACACACACACACCAACAACACGGGTAGTTAAACACCCTTAAAGGCACATAACAGTAAATATCATCTTTTTGTTTACCTGTACACACCATGTCCAGGTGTTCGGTAATTAACCTGTAATTTTTAACAGGTTAATTCGCAAAGGATTAAGTCGAGTCTAATAATAGCATCAGGTGTTAAAATTACTGCAGCAGATGACGATGGTACACACACTCTCTCTCTCTCTCTCTCTCTCTCTCTCTCTCTCTAACTCCTTCTGCTAACTCTCTCTCTCTCTCTCTCTCTCTCTCTCTCTCTCTCTCTCTCTCAAGCATCGTGTCTCAAGGCGTCTAATAAACATGAAATTGTGTGTTCCTTTGTGCTTTCTCCTCGTCCTTCCTTCCTTCATAATCATTTCCTTCACCCAATCCTTCCTTCCTTCACCCAATCCTTCATAAACAGTACAAGGTCTTCTTCCCTAGCGTTTACAAGAGCTTACCTGTGTACCAGCCAAGTTACCTACCTGTGTACACCTGGTGATTAACTCTCAAGACACTTACCTGTAAACACAAAAGAAAATATAACATTTCAACAATATTCTTTAATATGTTGAAATAATGTGAATGTTTAACCCTTTGAGTATGATGATTTAACCCCTTGAGTATGATGATTTAACTCCTTGAGGACGATGATTGTACCCTTTGAGGACGATGACTTAACCTCTTCACTACGATCCCTTGAGTATGATGAGTAAACCCCTTGAGTATGATGACTTAACCCCTTGAGTATGATTATTTAACCCCTTGAGTATGATGACTTAACCCCTTGAGTATGATAATTTAACCCCTTTATGAATTAACCTCTTGAATATGATGACAATCCTTGTAGATAAATCATCATACTCAAGAGATTAAATCATCATACTCAAGGTGTTAAATCATCATACTCAAGGTGTCAAATCATCATACTCGTGTTAAATCATCATACTCAAGGTGTTAAATCATCATACTCAAGGTGTTAAATCATCATACTGAGGGGTTAAAAACAGTCCATCTCTCAGTGTTAATTAACCCCTTATAATTAACATATTAACCTTACCTACCTGTAAACTACCTGTCAACCCTATTTAATGTATTAATAGGTCCAAATAGGTGATGAAAATAGGCACTGTAACACATCATAGCCAGAGCATTATATCAAGCAATTATACCAATACACTGAAGCATTATAGGGTATATAATCCCTTCCTATAACTCCGATATCAATGGTAATATACTACACCACTATAATTATTCTTCAATATAATTATTAGTGATTATAATTAAGAGATTATACACATCAATCTACAGGAATTATTATTATTATTATTATTATTATTATTAACATCACTAAGTCAACTAGCCTAATAGTAGTAATAATAATAATAATAATAATAATTACTGCTATAACTATTGGGCCTATTACTATTATTTCTATTATTATTATTATTATTATTATTATTATTATTATTATTATTATTATTATTATTAGTTTTCCTGATATAAAATTCACAACTATTTTTTTATAACCACTACTATAATTAATCTTACAACAACTACTACTACTACCACAATTACTATTCCTACTATTATCACTACCACTACTAAAACTATTACCACTACAGTACTAATTAAAACAAAAATTATCAATACAACTACACAAACAGGTGCTTACAAACACAAAACTACAACAACTACAACTATTACATCCACCACAATTACACTACATCAAAAATAGGGTTAGCTCATAGGAAAGAACCACCACCACCACAACCACCACCACCACTAAGCATGTGCACAAAACGTATTGTAAAATCTTTCCCAACACAACAAAATTCGGTGTCTGAATTCTGGTGTTGGTGGGCGGTGCTTAAAAATTGTGGATTCGGGAGAGAAACTGACAAAAATTGGGTGAAATTGGTAAAAATGGGAAAAATTTGTCAGCATTGGGTGAAATTGGTAAAAATGGGAAAAATTTGTCAGCATTGGGTGTAATTGGTAAAAAAATTGGGGAAATTGGTCAGCATTGGGTGAAATTGGTATAAATTGGGTAAAATTGGCAAACATTTGGGTGAAATTCGTAGAGATTGGGTGAAATTGGTTTACAAATGGGTAATATTGGTAATTATATGGTGATATTGGTTTAATATTGGTCCAAAATGGGTCAAAATTGTTCGAAATTTCGTAAAATGGGGGTGTAAATTACGTAAAATGGGGTAAAAATTACGTAAAATGGGGTTAAATTACGTACAATGGGGTAAAAACTACTAAACACGGATATAAATAGGAACAACGCCACAAAAAATAGTCGAATAGTCAAAATGGGGAGAAATCCGTGAAAAAAAGTCAAATAGACAAAAAAAAAATTGAAAATTGGTAAACACACGACGTTCCATTACCCGAAATAGAGACAAAATAGTGGGAGAGTAAATAGGCGAAGGGGAGGAAATGGGTGACTCTAGAATCGTCAAAATTGGTAAGTAAAAGCAGTCATGTCCCCAGCTAAGCTATAACAAACTCCAATATGCCTTAATTAAGACCAAAATGCCATAACTCTGTACTATAACAAAATATTATACTAATTATTAAACTCGCGTGAGACTTTAATTCATAAACAGAAAGAATATATTTTTTTACTTAAATTTCCCACAAATATTTTTTTCTAATAAACAAGAAATTATTTTACGAATATTTTAAACAAACACAATATATTTTCCAATAAATTTTTAATGTTATGGATAAATTTTGTAAAAGAAAACAAACACGAATTTACTTTGACCAAAACACGAATAAAAATCGTAAACGTTCATATATAATTAAATAAATAAATAAATAAATCCCCTTAATAAAGTTAGTAAAATAATTTGTTATTTTTAAAACTTTCAATCATTTTTCTTTTCAATTCGAACATTTTCATCAAGTCAATAAATCCGACACAAACAAGTGCCATTTTTTTTCTCCAATACGAATTTATGACGTAAATAAACAAAAACACGAAATACATTGCAAATATGATAGAAAAAATAGTAATAAAAATATAAATAAATAGAAAAACTAATATATATTTTTCTAATTTTTTCTCAACTGGGAATAAAAAAACATTGATATATATAGACAAAAACAAACAAATAAACAAACACATTTTAAAACCATTCTCCCTCACCAGTTATATATCTCTTCCCTTCCTCCCCCCACCAACCCCCCTCCCCCCTCCACAGCCACCCCTCTCACACCCCCTCCCTCCCCAGAAATAAATAACGAGGCAGTTCATAATCCAGCAACAACGATAAACATATACGAAACTTTAACGAGAAAAATAATAAATAATAATAATAATAATAATAATAATAATAATAATAATAATAATAATAATAATAATAATAATAATAGGTTGTGTAATCCGACTTTGTTTACACTAGGTGCGTATAGAGACACATGTGACTTATGATTCAACCCTATCACCACTATCACCTACCACCACCACCACTACTACCACCATCATCACCTACCCATACTATTACCTATCTATCCATACTATTACCCCCACCATCACCTACCACCATCCATACCAACTCATTACCACTACCACCCCCATCTACCACCACTACCACCCACCACTACTACCTACCACCACCACCAGCAGAAGAACCAACCCATTTACCACCTACTACCACCACTACCACTACCACCACCACCAGCAGAAGAACCAACCCACTTATCACCTACTACACCACACCACCCCACCACCCACCACCACACCCCCACCTCCCACCACTAGCCCCTCCTGGGTGGTAATCTCATTGACGGCTGTAGTATGCATGGGGCGTTCCTGTCTACAGCCCCACACTATAAAACACTCTCCTCCTCCTTCTTCTTCCCTTCTTTCCTCGTCTTATCTGTTCTATTATTCTTCCTCCTCCTCCTACTCTTCCTCGTCTTATTCATCTTATTCTTCTTCCTCCTCCTCCTCCTGTTTCTTCCTCCTCTTCTTCTGCTGCTGTTTCCCTCCTTCCTCCTCCCCTCCTCCCCCTCCTCCATTTATTTATCTTAATAACAATAAAATAAAACAAATAAAAAATATTTCTAACATAAAAACAAAAACAAAAAATATAAAACCCAAAACTAATTATATAACTACATAAACAAAAAAAAATGGCGCCCCAAAAAACAACTAATTTGTGTTTTGTTTTTGTTATGACGTCACCATCTCCCCTGTTACGGCAGTGAGTCTGGGTGATATAAGACGATCCACCCCCAGCTTTAAGTGGACCAATTAGATGCGAGACAGTTGTGGGGAGAAAAGTTTAAACGGGAGAACTTTGGGGAGGAAGGAGGTGGGTGGGAAGAGGAGGGGAGGGGAGGAGGTAAGGAGGAAGGAAGGGAAGCCAGGAGGTTGAGGGAAGGAAGAGAGAGGAGGATTAGAGTGAGGAGAGGAGGGTGAGGAGGGGGAGGAGGAGAGGAAGAAGGGAGAGGGGGGGAGTGAAGAAGGAGGGAGGTGAGGGAGTGGAAGGAGGAGGGGTGAGGAAGAGGAAAAGAATGAGGAAAGAGGTGTAGGTGGATGAGTGGGGAGAGTGAGAGGGTGAGTGGGAGGAGGGTGAAGATACGTCACTAGCGCCACAAGAAGCACATAATTCCACCTCCAATCAGCAGTTGATTCTCTCTCTCAACCACAACCCATTCATCCCACTCACCACAACTACCACACCAACCACAACTACCACACACACACAGGTAAATACCACATCTATCTCCCACCTCCCGCTGACGCTCAGGAAGCTTTCAACAAGAAATTTCCATTACTGGGTATGATGGAGGGGTTTGAGAAGGTGGGGGGGCTGGGGGGGGAGGTGAGGAGGGGGTGAGGTGGTGGGGAGGTGGTAGGGGTGAGGGGTGAGGAGGGTGGAGGAGGAGGAGGTGAGGAGATGGAGGGCGGAGAGGGAAGACGACGACAACAACAACAACAACAACAAAAACAACAACAACAAATAACAATAATAATAATAAATAATAATAATAATAAAAAAAATAATTACACGATTTTAAAACAAACAATAAGATGCCATCACCTTCACACACACACACACACACACACACACACACACACACACACACACACACACACACGGGAGAATTTCAATGAGTGATTTGCCAGGTAAATCGGTTTAGCTTTACGGGAGTATTTCTGCCTCTATGACGCTACAAGGCAATTCCCACTGCCTCCCTTTTTTTCCCCACGCTCCATCTTTTTTCCCACGCTCTCGCTTTTTTCCCACGCTCCATCTTTTTTCTCATGCTTTTTCCACGCTCCATCTTTTTTCCCACGTTCTCTTTTTTTCCCACGCTCCATCTTTTTTTTCATTTTCTTTTTTTCCCAAGCCCATCTTTTTTCCCACGCTCTCTTTTCTTCCCACGCTCCATCGTTTTTTCCCCACATTCGATTTTTTTTCCCACAGTTAAAACAGGAAAAGAAATAAACTGATAAAAGATGAAAAAACAGTGACTGGATTTATGAGTGACTGACACACACACACACACACACACACACACACACACACACACACACACACACAATTGGATTTACAGATAATTCTCTTCCCACATAACTTAATTAACAAAGGATTTTTTGACACGCCCAAATATTTTGCACTGAAGCGGTGTTTGTTTATTGGTGTTTGTTTGTACGCCGGTTGGTGTTTGTTTATTGTGTTTGTTTGGTATTGCCGGTTGGTGTTTGTTTATTGTGTTTGTTTGTTTGTTTATTTGGTATTGACCGGTTGGTTTGTTTGTTTGTATTACGGTTGGGTTTGTTTATTGTGTTTGTTTGTATTGCCGGTTGGTGTTTGTTTATTGTGTTTGTTTGTTTGTATTGGCCTGGTTGTGTTTGTTTATTGTGTTTGTTTTGTTTGTATTGGCCGGTTGGTGTTTGTTTATTGTGTTTATTTATTTTTGTTTGTTTGCTATTTCATTGGTGTTTGTTGTTTATTGTGTTTGTTTGTTTGTATTGGCCGGTTGGTGTTTGTTTTATTGTTTTTGTTTGTTTGTATTGGCCGGTTGGTGTTTATTTTTTGTTTTTGTATTGGCTTGGTGTTTGTTTATTGTGTTTGTTTGTATTGGCTTTGTTGTGTTTGTTTATTGTGTTTGTTTGTTTGTATTGGTGGTTGGTGTTTGTTTTTATTGTGTTTGTGTTTGTATTGTCTGGTTGGTGTTTGTTTATTTGTGTTTTTGTTTTGTTTGTATTAGTGTTGGTGTTTGTTTATTTGTGTTTTTGTTTGTTTGTCCTGGCAATAAGGTGTTTGTTTGTTTATTGCACAATAAAGGAGTAAAATCCTTCTATCACACACACACACTTAAATATGTTCTTCGTGTGTGTGTGTGTGTGTGTGTGTGTGTGTGTGTGTGATACATAGATACAGGAGTTACAGCCGGACAGTGGCGCCTACTGTCTCCCCCCCGACTGAGGACACCTTTTCCTCCCTCTTCTCCCTAGTTAAGTAGGTGGGGGAGGGGAGCCAGCCCCTCCCCTCATGATAACTCCAGACCACAGAGTTGGACCTCCACTGGCCGGGCCAACCTTATACTGCCGCACCCAGCCGCAAGGAGGGGAGGGGGAGGGGGGGGCAGGGGAGGGGAAGGAGGAGATAGTGATGGAGGAAATGGGAAGGGGTGTGGTAGGGAAAAGAGGATGGTAGTGGTGGAAAGGGAGGAGAATGAGAAAGGGAATGGGAAAGAAAGGAAATAGAGGTGGGGTGGGAAAAGAGGGGTGGAGGGGAGGAGGAGGAGGGGAGGGGTGGAGGGAAGAGGGGGATGGAGAGAGAGGAGGTGGGAGGAAGAGAAGAAAGAGGTGTGGAAGGGGACGACCCATTTGTGACCTTTGACCCCGTAACACTGACCTAAAAAAATAAAAGACCAATTAGGGAAACGGAAGGTGAAATAATGACCTGTAATAATGACCTCAAGGGAAGAGAAAATCAAACCTAATGAACTTTGACCTACGGCTTTGGACCACTAAAACCCCTCCCCCACCACCCCCTCCTCCTCCCTCCCGACACCTCACACCTTCCCTTCCACACTTAAGCTCCCCACCTCCCTCTCCACTCCACAACGTATAACCTCTCCCTTTCCTCTCCTCCCCACCCCTAAGCTCCCCACACCCTCTAATCTCCCCTCCCACACCCACTAAGCTCCCCTCCACACCTCCCTAAGCTCCCCGCCAGGTGCTCAGCTGATAAATCAAAACAAACACAACAGGTAACCGTCCCCAGGTGAGCGAGTCAACAAGGGTACGACGCTAAGACGACCGACGACCCTCACTCACGACCTCTGTCACACTAAGTCCCCCCACGACCTCCCTCACCTGACCACACCTTCTGTCACACCCTCACTCACGACCTCCCTCACCTGACCACATCCTCTGTCACACCCTCACACACGACCTCCCTCACCTGACCACATCCTCTGTCATACCAAATCCTCCACGACCTTTCTCACCTGACCACATCCTCTGTCACACCATGTCCTTCCAAGACCTCTACATTCCAATCCCTAAATCTTCGCCCCTAACTACGACATATCCCTTAAAATACCTCAAAACTACGACTTCCCTTAAAATGGACCTTAATTAATCCAAACTACGCCTTATTCCTTTAAAATCCCTTAATTTATACCTAAAACTACGGACAATCCCACCCCCTGACACACACACGCCTTCTCACGATTGGTCCAATATTAGCCAATCAGCGCAAGTGTAGCATATCGCCCTTACTCCACCACCCCCAAACCTCGGCCAAAGTCGTTTGATTCCCTATCGCTGATTGGTCTAATTCAACCCGACTTGTATTGCAGTAAACACAAGAGGGGAGGAGGGAGGGGAGGGAGGGGAGGGAGGGAGGGTTTACACCGATTTACTGGACGTACTTTTACAATTTCTTGGTTCTGTTTACAATTATTTTCTGGAATTTTACATAATTTACCTGATTTTTTATACGTTTTTTTTGTTTTTTACAATTTCGATTTTTTTACTTTTGTTTTTGATTTTTAATTTATGATTTTTTTAACAATTTACCTGATTTTTTTACACAATTTACCGATTTAATTTCCGTTGTTTACACTAATTTACTTAACGTGTTTTATTTTACAATTTTCTTGATCAATTTACATTTGTTTTCAATATTCTATTTTTTGTTACAATTTTACGCATCGGGAAAGTTCTAAACATGGTGGAAAAAGTTCTAAGAGTGTCCGCAAATTTCTAAGAGTGTCCGTAAAGTTCTAAGAGTGTCCAAAGTTCAAGAGTGTCCGTAAAGTTCTAAGAGTGTCCGTAAAGTTCTAAGAGTGTCCGTAAAGTTCCAAGAGTGTCCGTAAAGTTCTAAGAGTGTCCGTAAAGTTCTAAGAGTGTCCGTAAAGTTCTAAGAGTGTCCGTAAAGTTCTAAGAGTGTCCGTAAAGTTTTAAGAGTGTCCGTAGAAGTTCCAAGAGTGTCCGTAAAGTTCCAAGAGTGTCCGTAAAGTTCTAAGAGTGTCCAAAGTTCTAAGAGTGTCCGTAGTTCTAAGAGCGTCCGGTAGGGTTCTAAGAGTGTCCGGAAAGTTCTAAGAGTGTCCGTAGTTCCAAGAGCGTCCGTAAAGTTCTAAGAGCGTCCGCAACGTTCCAAGAGTGTCCGTAAAGTTCCTAGCGCCTCGAGGAAGATTCAAGGTATAGACAGGTGTCCTAAGGTAAGGTACAGGCGTGTTAATTAGTTTCCCTACCTGGTGTGTTAAAACGGTAGTTAGTAAGTTAGTTATGGTTAGTTAGTTAGTGTTAGAATGAACCTGAAGGACCACGGGAGGATAATTAGTTGATTAGTTAATTAAGTGGTTTGGGTGGGTGGTAGTTCTCGCCTTGGAGCTTACCCTCATCGTTAAGGTCGTCCTCGAGGCCAAGGTCGTCCTCGAGGCCAAGGTCGTCCTCGAGGCCACGGTTGTCCTCGTCGTCAGTGAGGTGGAGGAGCGGCTCAGTGACGGGCGTCTCCTCCTGTCTGATTCCGAGTCTTCCTCTTCCCGGCGGTACTCACCTGCGGAGGAGAACAGGTGTTGAGTGGGGTAATTAGCGACAGGTGTTGAGTGGGGTAATTAGCGACAGGTGTTGAGTGGGGAATTAGTGACAGGTGTTGAGGGGTAATTAGTGACAGGTGTTGAGTGGGGTAATTACAGGTGTTGAGGGGGTAATTAGTGACAGGTGTTGAGTGGGGTAATTATTGACAGGTGTTGAGGGGTAATTAGCTACAGGTGTGAAGTGACAGGTGTTAAGAGGGCTAATAAATGACAGGTGTTAACTGGGGCCAACAGAAAACAGTTGTTACAAATTTGGCGAATAGATCAATAAATTTGTCGAATACACAATTAATGTTAGCGAATTTAAGAGATAAATTTGGCGATTATTAATTTTGGACGATTACTTCCCTAAACACTTTCTCTCTGGCACTTTCTTGACGATTTATACTCACTTTTCCATGACTCCACACACACACACACACATGTACGTTCCATCTAGTCTACTAATTACCTAACTTTCTTCCTGCAATCCATTATACTGTGAGCGGTCGTTCGTAACTATATCTCTCCATTAGTGTGTGTGTGTGTGTGTGTGTGTGTGTGTGTGTGTGTGTGTGTGTGTGTGTGTGTGTGTGTGTGTGTCCCTCCCCACACCCCCCACTGGACGGGAGCCAAAGCAATAAAAGGCAAGAAATCTGGAATGTGATCTCGGAAGCCCCAGTGATAATGGCCGGTGTACACGATCTTAGTCTGGAGGAAGAGGAGAGGGTGGTGGGAGAGGAGAGGGAGGGGGAGAAGGGGAAGAGGTAGGGGTGGAGGTGGAGAGGAGGAAGAAGAGGTAGGGTGGAAGAGGAAGGGGAGAGGAAGAAGAGAAGAGAAATAGGTAAAGGTGGAGGGAAAGAAGGAGGAAGAGGAGGAAGAGAAGAAGAACAAAGAAGGAGAGGAAGAAAAATCCCCTTAGTACCCCTTAATACCCCTAGTAACCTCCTAAATCCCCTAAATGGCCTCTCTTTACTGTCCCCGGGTATGGTTCTTCTAGTGGTCCTGTGCCACCCTCCCATGACCTCACGGGACCACAGGACTTTGGTATGACCCCGTGAATGGAGGGAAGGTTGGGAGGGAGGAGGAGGGAGGAGGGAGGAGGGAGGGGCAGGAGGGCGCCGGAGAGTCGCCAATACGACGTTGAGAATGAACTATGAACCTCCGGCACGAACACCGCCTCCTCCTCCTCCTCCAGGATATGAGTCACTGTTTTAGTATATCACAAAGACAAGAGTCCAAACGCCAGAGGGTCTCAAGTCACCACACACACACACACACACACACACACACACACACACACAGACACAGACACACACACAGACACAGACACACACACACACACACACACACAAGGACAGTGTCATTATTGCTGTCACTGTGACGTCATTGGTGCCTGGGTGTTGCCACGCCAGGCAGAGACTTTGACACACCCCTCCCTCCCTAACCTCTACCTCCCTCCTTCCCTCCCTCCATCCCTCCCTAACCTCCTACCTCCCTTCCACACCCCTCCCTCTCCTTCTTCCTCCTCTTCCCCTCCTCCACTCCTAAACCTATTAACCCCTTCCCTTCCCTCCCATCTCCCCAGACCCAACTAACCTCAACCCAACTCCTCTCTTTCTCCCAACCCCACTCCATCACCCTCACCTCCCCAACTAACCCTATCATCTCCCTCCTCCAACCCTCACCCCTCACCTCCCTCCCTCTGGACTGTCGTAGGGTTTTACGCCACACACACACACCTCACACACACACACACACACTCACACACACACACACACACACGCACACGCACACACACGCACACACGCACACACGCACACGCGCGCACACACACACACACAATATACCTGCTATCCCAAGCCTTATCCACCCCCAAAGACCCAGAAACCCCGCCCTGAACCCACACCCCCAAATTCAACGCCCCTGGACCCCACCCCCCTGACCCACGCCCCCTGACCCCCACGCCCCCGGACTCCACGCCCCCGACTCCACGCCCCCTGACTCTACGCCCCTGACTCCACGCCCCCGGACTCCACGCCCCCAGACCCCACGCCCCGGACCCCACACCTCCGACCCCAAGACCCCAGGGATTTACAATCAATTACTTCTATTAAAAGCTTGTCTGAATGCTACCACGGCCGCCACCACGACCTACCTCCTACCACCACTAACAGCTACCACCACTACCTACCTACAACCACCACCAGCCACCACGACCTACCTCCCACCACCATTAGCAGCAGCCACCACTACCTACCACAACCACCACCAGCCACCACGACCTACCCCACCACCACTAACAGCTACCACCACTACCTACCACAACCACCACCAGCCACCACGACCTACCCTACCACCACTACCTACCACAACCACCACCAGCCACCACGACCTACCTCCCACCACCACTAACAGCTACCACCACTACCTACCACAATCACCACCAGCCACCACGACCTACCTCCTACCACCACTAACAGCTACCACCACTACCTACCACAACCACCACCAGCCACCACGACCTACCTCCTACCACCACTAACAGCTACCACCACTACCTACCACAACCACCACCAGCCACCACGACCTACCTCCTACCACCACTAACAGCTACCACACCACTACCTACCACCACAACCACCACCACACCCACTACCTACCTCCTACCACCACTAACAGCTACCACCACTACCTACCACAACCACCACCAGCCACCACTACCACCTCCTACCACCACTAACAGCTACCACCACTACCTACCACAACCACCACCAGCCACCACGACCTACCTCCTACCACCACTAACAGCTACCACCACTACCTACCACAACCACCACCAGCCACCACGACCTACCACCACTATCAACCATCACCACCTACCACCAGTACCATTATCACTACCACCACCATACCCTACCATCACTAGCGTCTACCACCACCACAACCACTACTACCACCACTATTACAACCACCAACAACCACCACTCCGGACATCACACCAGATACCAGCACCACCACAACCAACCACCACTACTACTACTACCACCTCAGACATCACACCAGCTACCACCACCACTATCTGCTACCACAATCTACTACAACTACCACCTCAAAAAGCTTACTCAACTACCAATTAACCACTATCCAATTACCTACCTTAACAACCACCTTACACCCAACAACAACCAGTAATTAACCATAACAACCACCCCCCCCTCAAAAAACAACAACAATTCTTACGTTTAAATTATAATACAACTTTCGCGAATTGACAAAATTGGCGAATACAGAAGCTGAAAATATTTGGCAATTCGCGAAATTAAAATTATACATTGGAGTTAAGAAGCATGTATGGTGTTATAGGTACCATTATACATCATACATAGCACACACACACACACACACACACATACATACATACATACATACATACATACATACATACATACATACATACATACACACACACCATTAACATAACCAATTATATCAAGTCATATATATAATTTCTGTATTATATATAACTAATTAGTCATCACCAATGGCACGTATATAATTCTTATTGTTTATTATAACATGAGACGCGTAATTAACTTTCCAATTAGTTTTATTAAATTGACAATTAAGAAAGTAATTACTTCTATTACATGGGTGCGGGCGCTAACGACTTGTACTGTGGGCGGTGTAATGTCGTTTGGTAGTTCACAGTAGAGGAGTTTTATTGCTTAACTTTGTTTGTAATTTGTAAGTCACTAAAATAACTTGCGAGAATAAATATTGATAATAATAATAATAATAAATAAAAATAATAATAATAATAATAATAATAATAATAATAATAATAATAATAATAATGATTATGATAATAATAATAATAATAATAATAATAATAATAATAATAATAACAATAATAATAATAATAATAATAATAATAATAATAATAATAAAAAATAATAATAATAAAATAATAATAATAATAATAATAATAATAATAATAAATAATAATAATTATGATGATAATAATAATAATAATAATAATAATAATAATAATAATAATAATAATAATGATTATGATAATAATAATGATTATGATAATAATAATAATAATAATAATAATAATAATAATAATAATAAAAATAATAATAATAATAATAATAATAATAATAATGATTATGATAATAATAATAATAATAATAATAATAATAATAATAATAATAATAATAATAACAACAGCAATCTTTCCTCCCTCCTCACCCTCTCCCTTTTCTTCTCCCATCCTCCCTCCCCATACACCCCCTTTCCATTTCCCTTCCTCTCTCTCAGGGGTACATTAGGTGTAGGGAGGGAAGGTGGGGAGAGGAAAGGGGGAGAGGGAGAAGCTGAGGAATGGAAAGGAGATGAAAAGGGAAGGAATGGGAGGGAAGGGGACAAACGGGGAAAGGGGGACACAGGGGGGAAAGGGGACACAGGGGAAAGGGGACACAGGGGAAAGGGGACACAGGGGAAAGGGGACAGGGGGGGGGGGTTAGATAGCAGAGGCACTTGATCACATTAGTAAAGCAGAGCAAGAGGCAGACAGGAGGAGATAAGAGTTAATGACATCACGTAAGGCCAGCAGACAAGAGGCCAGCAGACAGGTCACGCAGACAACCAAGGAGGTGGTGGCAGTGGTGGTGGTGGTAGTGGTGGTAGGTGGTAGTGTAGTAGTGATAGTGGTAGTAGTGACAGTGGTAGTAGTGGTGGTGGTTGTAATGGTGCCAGAATTACCCTCCCACTATCATCACCAACCACCACTACTATCACCAACCACCACTACTATCACCATTCGCCACTACCAACAACCACCATCACTACCACCAACCACGATCTCGACACAACCACCATCACCACAACTACCAGCATCAGCAGCAGGAAATCTCGCCCACATATTTACCAGAGAGAGAGGGGGGGGGGGGGGGGGGGGGGGGGGGGGGGGGGAGAGAGACCAATGTCTTATGTCCGAGTTAATTATTATTACTATTATTATTATTATTATTATTATTATTATTATTATTATTATTATTATTATTAAAAATTAAATAAAAATTAATAAAATAACTTAAAAAAATAACACATTCCAAAAACCTTAAGAAATCAACAAACTGGGAATATAAATATTTTTCTGGCCTCCCAACATTCCCGGGAATCGCGTGTTCCCACCTCTCTGGAATCTGTCTCCATTCCCACTCGAGCGACTTCCACGAACGGCCAACTAGCAGGCGACACGCAGACCACGGCCAGGTGACACAAAGGCCATGTGAGGTGATACATAGACCATGGCCAGGTGACACGCAGGTCCTAGTAAAGTGATACACACACACACACACACACACACACACACACACACACACACACACACAACAGGTAAGTCAATCGACGGAGGATACATCACGTACAGACACACTTACACACACACTCACGTACACTCAGACAAACTCACGAACACACTTACAGACACACGGACGGACCACCAACCACCATATTGAAAATCACTAACAGGAAAAGGTGACCTAACGTGGTATAGGAAACACATTAGTACAACACAGTGATCCTTCAGTGTGTTGCTGCAACATACGACCCCTCCCCTGCAACATACGACCCCTCCCCGCAACATACGACCCTCCTGCAACATACGACCCTCCTGCAACATACGACCCTCCTGCAACATACGACCCTTCCCTGCAACATACGACCTCTCCTGCAACATACACCCTCCCCTGCAACATACGACCCTCCTGCAACATACGACCCCTTCCCTGCAACATACGACCCTCCCTGCAACATACGACCCCTCCCCAGCAACATACGACACCCCCGTGCAACATACGACCCCTCCCCGCAACATAACTCGCCTCATACTACGCCAGCATCCTAGAGCATCCTACGTCACCATCCAAGAGCATCCTACGTCACCATCCCAGAGCATCCTACACCATCATCCTACGCCAGCATCCTACACCAACATCCTATCATCATCCTAATACCACGGTGCTTATGGCCTCCCGGCGTGTACTTCTGCCCACATAGGACATCTCAGTTACCACCTTCTCTCTCTCTCTCTCTCTCTCTCTGCTTAAGATTCGTACTGGCTTCTACACGTCACTCTCAATTCCTCACTTACCCTTCTTTCCTCTCTTTTCTCTTCCTTTTCCTTCACTATTCTTCCTCCCCTCCCCATGCCTGCTTTCTCTTTCCCCTCTCTCCTTCTCTTCTCTCCTCCTCTCCTTTTCCCCTTCTTCTTCTTCTTCCCTCTTCCTCCCTCACCATCCAACCACGACTCACCCCTCATCGCTCTTTACCACCCTCATTAGTCCTCCCCTCCCTCCCCAACCTCTCCACTACTCCCTCACTAACTCCCCTCACTCTCTCTCATTACTTCCCCTCTCACCCACTCCCCTCACCTCCCTCACTTAATAACAAATATATGTGAATAACAATAAAAAAACAAAAAATAATAATAACGACAATAATAAAAAACTAATAATAATAATAATAATAATAATAAAAATAATAATCTTATAAAAATAATAAAAATAATAATAATAATAATAATAATAATAACAATAATAACAATAATAATAATAATAATAAATAATAATAATAATAATAAATAATAATAATAATAATAATAATAATAATAATAATAATAATAATAATAAAAAAATAATAATAATAATAATAATAATAATAATAATAATAATAATAATAATAATAACAATAACAATAACAATAAAATAACAATAATAACAAGACTAATAATAATAACAAGACAACACAACTCACCCTCCTACAGACAGACAGACAGACAGACAGACACTGAGCTGAACCTAACCTAACCTAAAACGATTGACATATTTCCTTACATTTTAACCCTTTGACGACGATGATTTAACCCTTTGACGACGATGATTTAACCCTTTGACGACGATGATTTAACCCTTTGACGACGATGATTTAACCTTGACGACGATGATTTAACCCTTTGACGACGATGATTTAACCTTTGACGACGATGGTTTAACGCTTTGACGACGATGGTTTAACCCCTTTGACGACGATGGTTTAACCTTTGACGACGATGGTTTAACCCTTTGACGACGATGGTTTAACCCTTTGACGACGATGATTTAACCCTTGACGACGATGGTTTAACCCTTTGACGACGATGGTTTAACCCTTTGACGACGATGGTTTAACCGCTTGACGACGATGGTTTAACCTTTGACGACGATGGTTTAACCCTTTGACGACGATGGTTTAACTTTGACGACGATGGTTTAACCCTTTGACGACGATGGTTTAACCCTTTGACGACGATGATTTAACCTTTGACGACGATGGTTTAACCCTTGACGACGATGGTTTAACCCTTTGACGACGATGATTTAACCCTTTGACGACGATATTTAACCCTTTGAGTCCTGGAGGTTTAAATCTTCGTCCTCAAAGGGTTAAATCGTTGTAAGGGTTAAAATATTGACTTCAAAGGGTTAAATCATCATCATCAAAGGGTTAAATGCTCTTCAGTAAACTAATTAAGGTAATGGGTATATATCTAATAGGTTAAAAATAGGTAGGTAGGTAGTAATGGGGTCTATTCATGTAATTGGCTCAATCTGTGTAATTGTCAAAATCATTCAAATTGGTCTAGTCCTTGTAATTGGTACAGTCTATGTAATTGGCCTGTCGAGTAATTGGCAATCGAGTATAGTATCTGATCCAGTGCCTCTATATTTGGGTAATTTACAATTCACACTTCCCACAACACATTTCCTCTTCAGATTTACACACAATTTACAATTCTATGACAATTTTACACAAGACATTACATTTTCTCAATATATTTACACAATGTCGTTAATATTTACAACCCAATCTACATTAACCTCGATAGATTTACACAATTTACAACACGTAGGTATTTACACCCAATTTACATATCATATTTACACACATATACCGTGGACTCAAGAGGTATCTCAAGTTGGGCACGAATCGGTCAAGGGTGATCACATGGCAATTGGGATAATGAGCCGAACTTTGGATGAGTCACCCAACAAGCCGCCGCAGTGCAGATGGTGCCTGTCTGACTGGCTAGCTGGCTCTGGCACTCTCTCCCTACTCCCACAGCTGGTGTTATAGGAGAAGGAGGGGGAGGGAAGGAGAGAAGGAGGGCGTTTAAAAGTAAGGAGTGCCATAAATACTTCCAGTGCCATAAGTATTCCCAGTGCCAAGACGGTGCCATTAAGAGTGCCACCGGAAAAGACTGACCATAGACTGAATTAATTAGAGAGAGATTAGTGTATATAATGTTTTTTTTTTTTTTTTTTTTTTTTTTTTTTTTTCTCTCTCTCTCTCTCTCTCTGACTCAATGGAGGGTAAACAGACACCAATTGATGAAGAGGAGGAGGAGGAGGAAGAAGAGAGGAGGAGGGACAAAAGGAGGAAGAGGAGAGGGAAGATGAGGAAGAGGAAGAAAAGAAGATGAAAAGGAAGAAGAGGAATAGAAGGAAAAGGAGGAAGAGGAGGAGGAGGGAAGGGAAGAGGAAGAGGGAGGAGGAAGAGACGTCAACAATCATCACGCAACACGAGAGGAAGAGGGGGAGCGATAAAGGTTGAACAGGAGAATGGTTAAAACAATAAGAGGGGAAGGCGAGGGGGAGAGGTGGAGGGGAGAGGTGGAGGGAAGATGTGAGGGGAGATGGAGGAGAGAGGTGAGGGGAGAGGTGGGGGAGAGGTGAGGGAGAGGTGAGGGAGAGGTGAGGGAGTGAGGGGAGATGTGAGGAGAGAGGTGAGGGAGAGGTGAGGGGAGACGTGAGGGGAGAGGTGAGGAAAAGTGAGAGGTGAGCATCACATTGAACTCAGAAGAAGAAGAAGAAGAAGAAGAAGAAGAAGAAGAAGGAAGAAGAAGAGGAAGAAGGAGGAAGAGGAGGTATAGGAAGAGGAAACTGAACTTTAAAACCTCGGGGAAGATAAACTATTCCAAGGTGCTGGAATTGAGCATATATCAAAGAGGGGAGGAGGAGCGTAGGGAGGAGGAGGAGCGTAGGGAGGAGGGAGCGTAGGGAGGAAGAGAGCGTAGGGGAGGGGGAGGGTAGGGGAGGGGAGGGGAGGGGAGTGAGGTAGGGGGTAAAGGGTATTGGGGGATTTAGAGGAAAGTGAGTGGGGAAGGGAGGAGGGGGAAAGGGAAGGAGAGGGGAAAGGGAAGGAGAGGATGAAGGAGGAGGAAGAAGACAGTGAAAAAAGAAGGAAGGAGGAGGAGGAGGAAGAAGGAAGGAGGAATAAGGAAGGAGGAAGAAGAAGAAGAATAAGGAAGGAGGAGGAAGGAGGAAGAAGCAGGAGGAATTTAATAGGAAGGTAAGCAACAGATAAGACAATAACAGCAACAAGCGTAACAGGAGCAAAAACGGAGCAGGAGCAGTAACAGGAACACCGCTACTTGAAGACAACAGTAACAGGAGCAGTAACAGGAGAAGGGAACAGGAGTAGTAACAGGAACACCGCTACTTGAAGACAACAGTAACAGGAGCAGTAACGGGAACAGGAGCAGTAACAGGAACACCGCTACTTGAAGACAACAGTAACAGGAGCGTAACGAGAAAACGGAGCAGGAGCAGTAACAGGAACACCGCTACTTGGAGACAACAGGAGCAGGTAAGGCAACAGTAATAAGACAGGAAACAGTAACAGTAATAGGAGCAGTAACAGGAACACCGTCAGCAGCAACACCGCCATTATAATGTCCTTAACGGCTTAATGACACCACCAGCAGGAGCTTCAGGAGGAGGAGGAAGAAGAGGAGGAAGAGACAAAGGGGAGAGAGGAAGAGAGAGGAAGACAAGGGGAGGAGGAGGAGGAAGAGGAAGAAAAGAAGAAGGATGGAGGTAAAAATTGCACTAACAGCCACACCAGTCAGAGCCACACCCACAGTCATACTAAATCAGTCACAGTCACTCACAAACAGTCACAGAAGACGAGGAGTGACAGGTGTGGATGAGTGACAGGTGTGGATGAGTGACAGATGTGGAGGAGTGACAGGTGTGGAGGCAGACAGGTGTGGAGGCTGACAGGTGAGCCATGAGTGGTGAGGAACAACAGATCTGGCGGTAAATAATTCATCCCAGGGTGTGCCATAGAGACGCCTCCCCCCCACCTCCCACACACGTCCTGGAGCCCTGAAGGAACCCTGAAGGAGCCCTGCAGGAACCCAGAAGGAGCCCTGAAGAAGCCCTGAAGGAACCCTGAAGGAGCCCTGAAGGAATCCTGAAGGAACCCTAAGACACGTAAGAGTCCCTAAGACGCACTCTCCCCTTGCTCTCCCCTCCCCCACGCAGGTAATTGCCCTAGCCAGCTCATTAAGACCTCACCCCTTACCTGAAGCACCTGAGGCCCGGCTGACGAAGGTAGAGGAGCAGAGGTCATTGGGGAGGAGGGGTCAATGGGGAGGGGGAGGAGGGGTCAAGGAGGGGGAAGAGGAGAGAGATGGGTCGTGGAGGAGAGGTCGTAAGAAGGAAGAAAGGGATAGAAGGAGGAGGAGGAAGAGGAGTCGTGGAGAGGAGGAGGAGGATCATGGAAGGGAGGAAAGGAAAAGGAATCGTAGAAGGAAGAGGAAGGAAGGAAGGAAGGAGAAATGAGAAGAAAAAGGAGAATGAGAAGAAAAAGGAGAAGGGAGGAAGGAGGAGAAGGAAGGAAGGAGGAGAAGGAAGGGAGGAAGGAAAGAAGGAAGGAAGGATAAGAGAGAAGGAAGAAATGAATGAAGGAAGGAAGGAAGGAGAAGAGAGAGAAGGAGGAGGTTTCGACCAATTATAAAAACCTACGTAAAAACCGACTTATAAAACCGGTTTGGCTAACGACGTAACTTGACCCGACTTAACCCGACCTGACCTGACAACCCCGGTGCTTAACTCTCCACCTGACGTAGTGTGTGACCTTATGAGTTCAATCAATGACGCCCTCCACTCCTTTCCTCCTCCCTCCTTCCCTCCACTTCGTCCGTCTCTTCTCCTTCCTTCCTTCCTTCCTTCCTTCACTCCTTCACTACTAATTCATAAAACCTAACCTACACTAAGGTTTAATTGCCGAAGGAAGGAAGAGTTAAACACAGGACCAATGGTGCGTGTGACCTTGAGTGGAGGGAGGGAAGGAGGGGGAAGAAACGAAGGAAGGTAGCAGGAAAGGGAGGAAGGAAGGAAGGAAGGAAGGAAGGAAGGAAGGAAGGAAGGAAGGAAGGAAGGAAGGAAGGAAGGAAGGAAGGAAGTCTTGATGAGTTGATGGCGTGTCTAAGTCGCAGTCCACACAAGAATAGTCTGTGAGAGGGAGAGGTGGAGAGGGAGAGGGAGGGGTGGGGGGGTAGGGAGGATGGAGGAGGAGAGGAGGGAGGGGTGGGGGGTAGGGAGGGGAGAGGGAGGACATCAAAACACAGACTCTCTCTCTCTCTCTTTTTTTTAATAAAGATAGATAGATAGATAGAAAAAGAGAGTGGGTGTGACAGGACAGAAGGGACGGTGGACACAGTAGACAGATAGACAGATATTGACGAAACGGTTCCTGTGATAGTTTAATGAAGCGACGACCACTGGGGAGGGAGAGGAAGGAAGGAAGGGAGAGGAAGAAAGGAAGGGAGAGAGGGAGAGGAAGGAAGGAAGGAAGGAAGGAAGGAGGGAGGGAGAAGGAGGGAGGGTTGGGTTGGACAATGGGTAAGGAAGAGAAGGAGAGGAGGGAGAAAGTTGAGAGGGTTTGTTGTGACGGAGGAAGGGGAGGGGAGGAGGGAGGGAGGGAGGAAGGGAGACAGTGGGGGGAGGAGGGAGGAGATAGGGAAGGAGGGAAGAGGAGAGAGAGGGTGGGCTGTGTTGTGACGGAGGGAGGAAGAAGAGCACCAGAGTCAACAAAGCTGCCATGCTGGTTTATTTAACTGGCGGAGGTGTTAACGCTCCCTCCTCCCTCTCTCCACCAACCCTCCTCCCTCTCTCTCTCTCTCCACCAACCCTCTCCTCTCTCCACCAACCCTCCCTCCACCAACCCTCCCTCTCTCCCCCCAACCCTCCTCCCCTCTCTCTCCACCAACCCTCCTCTCTCTCTCCACCAACCTCCCTCGTCTCCACCAACCCTCCCTCCTCTCCACCACCCTCCCCTCTCTCCACCAACCCTCCTCCCTCTCTCTCTCTCTCCACTAACCCTCCTCCCTCTCCCTCTCCAACACCTCTCCTCCCTGGAACCTGAAGCCACCAGTTTGTAGTGTTGGCAAGCCTGGTATTGTTGTTGTTGTTGTCAGGCTGGCCATGTCTACAGTGGTGGGTTTAAGGCGTACACACACACACACACACACACACACACACACACACACACACACACACACACACACACACACACACACACACACACACACACACACACACACACACACGTAGAGAAGAAAAAGAGAGAGAAAGAGAAACCCCAAGACATGACGTCACCAGGCTCTACACACACACACACCTGTACTTGATGAATTCCCCGTGTGTGTTGTGAATGTTCCCACACCTGTCTGATGAATGTTCCACACCTGTACTTGATGAATGTTCCCCCACACCTGTACCACCTGTTCAATCCTCATTGTTCATTTTGTCCATCAGGTGTACTAAAGTGAACAATAATATTAACAACTGTACTACCTGTTCAATCTACTTGTTCAATCTGCCTGCCAAGTGAGCCGGAGGAACAAACGATGAACACCTCTTACTTGTTCACCCAGCTTGTTCATTATAACTTTGAACAACAATAATGCTCATTAACGAACTTCTTTGTGTTCTTAGACAGACAAACAAACATTCTTAGACAGACAGACAGAGAGACACAGACAGAGAGACACAGACAGAGACAACACGTCACCGAGTTGTAAATTCTGGAGCCTAGCCAACATTAATATACCATATAACTTTATTAATTACTGGAGGGGGGGGGGAGAGAGAGAGAGAGAGAGAGAGAGAGAGAGAGAGAGAGAGAGACCACACAATCACGGTAAACACTGGGCAGACTGGGAGTGAAGGAGGAGGTTTTTTGTGTAGATAAAGAGGGAGAAGAGGAGAGGTGGGGGGGAAGTTATAGTTCGAAATTGAAGAAATTTAGGAGAGGTAAGAGAGGGGCGGGCTGACCGCCTAGCTAAGCTAATAGTGTGTTAGGGTTGTGTCATGGGTTAGTTATTGTCTGCCGGTACAGGCACTAGACAGCCTACCCCTATCCCATTTATGGGTGTTTTAAGGGCCTTATTTCATATTCCGTCGACCCTACTGGCGGATGCTGGTCTAGGGAGGTTGTCTATTGCCTGGCCGTGTTGATCGGGGTGGTAATGGACCTTGAGATCTGTAACTTTTGGGAACCATGTATGGTTGTTGTCGTTATCTGTGGGAGTCTTTGAAGGAGTTCTTGCTCTGATCGTTCTATCTTTGCTAGACTGCTGGCCGGGGTGCAGCTGCTGGTGTGGAAGTAGGGGGCGGAGGGTGATAGAGGTAGTGGGGGGGTGAGGAGGGTGAGGGAGGGGGGGTGAGGAGGGGGTGAGGAGGGGGGTGAGGGGGGGGGGGGGGGGAGGGGGGGGTGAGGAGGGTGAGGGAGGGGGGTGAGGGAGGGGAGGGAGGGGGCAGAGGTAATGAGGCGGACGAGACAGAACAGCCGGTAACCAACACATGTGACCAAGCAAATGGTCATTAGTGGTGATAATGGTATGTGTCGATGGTGGTGGTGATTATTATGATGGTGTTGGTGGTGATGGTGGTGATGATTGGGTTGTGGTGATGGTGGTAGTGGTGGTGGTGGTGGTGGAGAATAAGGAGGAAGAGGGAGCAGAGGAGGGGAGGAGAGGAGGAGGAGAAGAGGAAAGAGGAGGAGGAAGAGCGAGGAGAGATGGATATAGATTTTCTGTGTAAGGGCTGTGTGGATGCGTCACTGAGTGGATGTATGGATGGATGAGTCACTGGGCGGGTGTGTGGATGTACGGATGAATGAGTCACTGGGCGGGTGTGTGGATGTACGGATGAATGAGTCACTGGGCGGGTGTGTGGATGTATGGATGAATGATTCACCGTATGGATGACTCGATGGGTGAGTCACACTAGAGTCTAGACAGTGACTGCTGACAGATAAGGTTACGAAGGATGAGTCAGTCAGTGAGGAAGTCGATGCGAGGGTGAGTCAGGGAGAGTAAGTGTGAGTCAGGGAGAGTAAGGGTGAGTCACGGAGAGTAAGGGTGAGTCAGGGAGAGTAAGAGTGAGTCAGGGAGAGATAGAAGTGTGAGTCAGGGAGAGTAAAGGGTGAGTCAGGAGAGTAAGGGTGAGTCAGGGAGAGTAAAGGTGAGTCAGGGAGGTAAGTGTGGAGTCAGGAGAATAAGGGTGAGTCAGGGAGTAGGGTGAGGTCATGAGGAGTAGGGGTGAGTCAGGAGAGATTGAGTCAGGGAGGATACAGTGGACTTCCGTATATCGTATTCCTCTCTCTCTCTCTCTCTCACCAGGGTACAGGCCTGGAGGGGTTTTACCCCTTCCAGCCAGTACAACTACCATCGCAGTCAACCGATCACACCAACCACCCATCATTTAAAACATCCTCCTTTCATCCTTTTTCATCATTTTTCCTCACACCTCCAAGGAATTACTTCTGAGAGAGAGGTATGAAAAAACTAGAGTGAGAGAGAGGGTGTGTGTGTGTGTGTGTGTGTGTGTGTGTGTGTGTGTGTGTGTGTGTGTGTGTGTGTGTGTGTGTGTGTGTGTGTGTGTGTGTGTGTGTGTGTGTGTGTGTGTGATCCATCAAAGGGTAGGCAGTACATGGCTCGCTCTCTCTCTCTCTCTCTCTCTCTTCTCCTACAGTTGATCTAAAGAGTAATGAGAGGAGGAGAAAAATAAGGAGGGAGGAGGAAGACAGAGGGGGAGAGAGAGGGAAGGAGGGAGACAAAGAAGAAGGGAGAGAAAAAGAGGGAGGAAGGGTAACACATCATAACACTACATCAAAAGATAAGGCCCCCAGAGTCCAGCCACCCCCCTCCTCCACTTATACCTCTCCCACTCCCACCTCCTCCAACACCCACCTCTCCCTACCCTTTCCTCCCCATTCACCAACACACTAACACCCTCCATCCACCAACACCCCACCTCTCTTCCCCACCTCCCTCGTTCTCCCCACCTCCAACACTCCCCACCCCCTCCAACACTCCCCCACCCCCCTCCAACTTACAAAAACTCGCTAATGATGACGTAAAACCCAATCTCCCTTCCTCCCTAACTAGCCAATTCGACTAAAAAATAATGGCGACGGAACTCCACTGAGACTCTACCTTAACTAGATACCTTACACTTTATACCAGACAAACAAACAAAAATATTAACTTGTGGAATAGTTTTTTATGGGTAGAAATACAGGTTTGGTTACTGTACACACACACACACACACACACACACACACACACACTAGGTAATACTTTGTGGTAGCCCCCAACCATCAACCACCCCCCAAACAACCAACCACCACAATCACTTCCCCGGCCAGACAGAGAACTGGTGTGGTTGCCATGGTAACGACTAATTAGCACCATTATTACATCGATTACCAAACAGAGTGTGTGTGTGTTCAGCTGATGAGGCGCATGACGATACACAAGCTAAGCCAACCTAACCTAAGCCAACCTAACCTAAGCCAACCTAACCTAACCTCAACCTACCCTAGCCATCCTACCTAACCCAACTTAGCCTAACCTAATCTAGCCTAACCTAACCTAACATCTAGCCTAACCTAACCTCAACCTAACCTACCAACCTAACCTATCCTAGCCTAACGTGTCTAACCTACAACCTATCACGATTCCCTACTGGCACTATCCGTGGCATCGTCCATCCCTTCAACAATGGTAGGTGTTTGTGTGGGGGTGAGAGAGAAAGAGGAGGGGAAGGGAGAAAGGAGGGAGTGGCGTGGAAGAGTTGAAAGGGAAAGGGAGAGGAGGAAGGGGGAGGGGGAGGAAGAGGGGAGGGAGAGAGGAGGGGAGAGAGTCACCTGAGAACACCAGCAACAAATTTATGATCTTATCTCAGGTACAACAGGTACACACACACACACACTCACACACTCACACACACACACACACACACACACACACTGGTATACATTGCAGTCCTATTATGTACTGGGTGCCGCCTTTAACAGCAGCGTCCCAATATGTAGAGCGTCTCGTTAAAGCACCTGTTCGTATAATGTATTGTACCAAACCTAACCATAACGAGTCGATTAAACCAGACATCCTACAAAACACTAAGATAGGGTGGGGGTAGGGTAGGTAGGGTAGGGGTAGGGTAGGGGTGGGGGTAGGTAGTAGGTTAGAGTGGGGTAGGAGTGGGGGTGGGTTAGGGAGTTGGGGTGGGGATTGGGGTGGGGTATAGGGTGGGGTAGGGTTGGGAGTGGGGAGTGGGGATGGGGTAGGGTAGGGGTGAGATAGGGTAGGGTTGGGTTAGGTTAGGTTAGGTTAGTTAGGGTAGGTTAGTGGAGTTAGGTTGTAGGTTAGGGGTGGGTTAGGTTAGGTTAGGTTAGGGTTAGGGTAGGTTAGGTTAGGGTGGGTTAAGGTGGGTAGGTTAGGATTGGGGTAGGTTGGGTAGGGTAGGGTAGGTTAGGGTAGGGGTAGGGTGGTGGGGTGGGGTAGAGGTTGGGTTAGGTTAGGGTAGGTTAGGTTAGGTTAGGTTAGGGTAGGTTAGGTGGGGTAGGTTAGGAGGTTAAGGTAGGGTAGGTTAAGGGTGAGGGTAGGTTAGGTAGTAGGTTAGGGTAGGTTAAGGTGGGTTAGGTAGGGTGAGGGTGGGAGTGGGGTAGGGTGGGTTAGGGTAGGGTAGGGTTAGGTTAGGTGAACGAAATCCACCTGTAAATTAACCTGAAAACTTCATCAGTATTAAAAATATTCTCCCAAACACCGTCCCATTGAGATCGTAGTTCCTTTCAACACAATGAACTCACCGTCTAGCATCGTGTCTTGGTAAGTGTTCATTGTCCTCCTGTACACGAATATAACACTAACTATCATAATCTGCTAACGATAATGCCTCAAAATTGGTTAAAAAATAAACAAAACGCCATAAACAGCTTCGTCATTTGTAACAACGGAGGCGACAGTGGTGTATCCTTTGCTGCCGAGTAAAAGCCAAACTGATCGTACCGTCTATCCTATCCCATCCCATCCCATATTCCTTCTATTCCTTAATGCTGAATGTGTTTATTTTCCATCATACATAAACATCTATTCCCACATTCACTCCAAAAAGTAATCTATCCACCGTAGCTAAATATGTATTAATGAATGATCATACGTCAGGCAGCAGCGGGGTCACACCATACCAAACACGGCCCCAGCCTAAAAAAATCTTCAGCTTGTTTCAGTTCAATTACTTTCTTAATGACTAGTTACACTTAGTCTAATATTATAGGAATTTTAATGTTTTGACGGAAGTGTGATTTTTAACGAGACAGACAAAGAGACAGACAGACAGACAGAAACCACAAAAACAACACTCACACACCCACGAAGGGACGGGAGGCGATGACAGGTAAACATAGACAGCAACACACACACACACACACCTGTCACGTGTCCAATTAGTAATGGGGGTCACCTGTCCATCAACACTTACCTGTAAAGAGAGAAAAAGAAAGTCATTAGTTTATTTTCAGAACTAAATATAAGTATAATATATCCTCCTCTTCCTCCTCCTCCCTCCTCTTCCTTCCTCCTCCTCCCCTCCTCTTCTTCCTCCCCTCCTCTTCCCCCTCCCGGTCGACTAGTTTAAAGTCTTGTGGGTTTAAAGACGTAATGCAGTTTGGCTTCGTCTTCACCCACCTGCATACTGATGCCTGGGAGAGAGAAGAAGGAGAATGAAGAAGTGAAAAAACGAGGATGAGTGGAAGGAAGAGAGTGAGAGGTGAGTGAGAGAGGGAGGGTGTGTGTATGTATGTATGTATGTAAATGTTATATAGAACCAGACACATGCATACATACATACATACATCAGTAGATAGCCCATAATACCTTGATATAAAGATACTTATAACCAGAGAGAGAGAGAGAGGTGGCTATCTCACCAGCTCCATCCAGTTTATTTATCACTTATTCATCGCTTCTGTTCTCCGGTGTGGGGGTGGGGGAAGAGGGGGTGAGTGGGGGGGAGGGTTGTGGGGAAAAGGGGGGGGGAAGTGTAGGTCAGTCATCAGCTATAGGAGTTCTTTGCCTACATCCTCCTGTGTGTGTGTGTGTGTGTGTGTGTGTGTGTGTGTGTGTGTGTGTGTGTGTTCCTGATACGACCGCCATATGCAGGCAACAGTCTATTCAATCTTCCTTCTTCTTCCTCCTCCTCCTCCATCACCTCCTTCCTCCTCCCTCACCTTCCTCCTCCTCCTTCCTCCTCCTCCTCACTTCATCCCGCGCCTCTGAAAAAGGATACCCTTAATTTACTGCACCGACCGGGAGGAGGAGGGGGGTGAGAGAGGAGGGGGAGAGGAGGATTGAGGGAGGATGAGAGGAGAGGAAGGGAGGGGAAGGGGTAGTATGGCCTGTTAGTGGCACAGAAATTGATATAATGTAAAAACATCAGAGAGAGAGAGAGAGAGAGAGAGAGAGAGAGAGGGCTGTGGTAGTGATCGGAATGTCTTTGTAGTGTAAGACGTTGTACAGCTTCCCTTGTTCCCCTCCCTTTGTTACCCCCTTCCCTTGTTCTCCTACCCTCTCTTCCCTCCTTTGTTCCCCTCCCTCCTTTCCCTTCCTCCTTCTCTCCCTCAGACACTAACACCAATAAACTCCCTCTATCCCACTTCTTCCCTCCTCTCTACCTTCCCTCCTCCCTCCTTCCCTCCTCTCTCTACCTTCCCTCCTCTCTCCTCTCTCTCCCTCCCTCCCCCTCCCCTTCCCTCCTCTCTACCTTCCCTCCTCCCCCTCCTCTTCCCTCCTCTTCATCTTCCCTCCTCCCTCTTCCCTCCCCTTCTCCTTTTCCTCCTCCCTTCCTTCCCTCCTTCTCCTTCCTTTCCTCCCTCCCTCCTTCCTCTTCACCTTCCCTCCCTCAATCTATTAGCAATAAAATTTTAACAAGCAAACAACTAACCTAACCTAATCTCCAATTCCATCTAATCAGTTCAGTTCCATTCCTTTAACCTAACCTAACCTAACCTCACACCACGCGATTGGTTAGAATATATTGGTATTTATTTAAGTTATCACGTGGACAACTCTAGGACGGTTAGGTTAGGTTAGGTTAGGTTAGGTTAGGTTAGGTTAGGTTAGAGAAGTGAACTTTTAATATAAGGTTTAAGTAAAGGAATTTGACAGTAGTGATGATGATGATGATGATGATGATGATGATGATGATGATGATGATGATGATGATGATGATGATGATGATGATAGCCTGTCAAGAGGGAGAGGAGGAGGAGGAGGAGGAGGCCGCTTTTCAAAACCTCCCTAAGTATCCGACAGGAGGCCGCCCAGCCACACTTGTAAGGCCTCAACCACACACACACACACACACACACACACACACACACACACACACACACACACACACACCCAACAGGACACATAAACACAGACACACACTCCCGGCCAAACACACACACAAATCTAAACAGAGAGAGAGAGAGAGAGAGAGAGAGAGAGAGAGAGAGAGAGAGAGAGAGAGAGAGAGAGAGAGAGAGAGAGAGAGAGAGAGAGAGAGAGAGAGAGAGAGAGAGAGAGAGAGAGAGAGTCTTCCCTTCAGAGACACACACGTACATTTAAACATCAATAACCATTATGATTTGATCGTCCATAGAGCAGTTACGGTCAGTCAGGCCTTAGGACTAGTGTGTCTGCCGCGGCCACGTCTGCCACTACGTCTACCTGCCTGCCATCACGTCTGCCACCATCTCTACTGCCAAGTCACCAGGAGCTACTACCACCACCAGAATAACGCCTGCCACCTCTGCCACTCCCCAGCGCTGTCTTCCTATCATGTCTCCTGCCACCATAACCATTGACTGCCGTTTGAGTGAGCCATCTGCCACTAAGGTCTGCCATCATCCCTACAATAACTCATCGTTGTGGAAGCTGATAGTGAGGCGAGAGAGAGAGAGAGAGAGAGAGAGAGAGAGAGAGAGAGAGAGAGAGAGAGAGAGAGAGAGAGAGAGAGAGAGGAGAGAGAGAGAGAGAGAGAGACTCGCCATAAAGTACAATTTGCCACGTGGTTGAGTCCAATATTACACCTTGAGTACGTTACTTCCGAGTACAATGCCAAGTAACTGAGTACCATATTACATTTTCTATCCATTACACCCAAGTACACACCTCATGTACACAAGACCAGTACTCCACATTTAGTATATCAACAGAGTACATTACATCACGAGGTTGAGTACAGAGTTACATTATTGAGTACATAAAGAGATGTACAGCTTTAAGGAGGAACAACCGACCCACAGCTGTGTGTGTGTGTGTGTGTGTGTGTGTGTGTGTGTGTGAAAAGACCAAATTCAGAAGGTCAAAATTCAGTGTGGATAAGGTCAGGCTGGGTCACACGAACAATGGTTAGGTTAGGCTAAGCTTAGGTTAGGTTAGGTTTGGTTTGGTTAAGTTTGGTTAGGCAGTATCGTGTTGGTGTAAAGTTATTCTTGGTTACGTTAAGTTAGGATGGGATAAGGTCAGGTCAGGTCAGGTCAGAACAGCCAACTAGAGGGTCAACCTGTTCTGTACAAGTTGGGGACAAGGCACACACACACACGGCTCTCTGTACACACTCGGAGTACACCCAAAAGTACACTATAGATGGTAAACAATGTACAAAACCTGTAGTACATTTTGTAAAGCACATTAATGTACGCTTAACAATGTACACAATATAACCTGTAATTATTGATCTAAGTACACAATTGAAATGAGTGCAATATGTACGTCCTTAGCTCTGTGTGTGTGTGTGTGTGTGTTAGAAGTAGTTGTGTGTGGTGGTGGTGGTGGTGGTGGTGGTGGTGGTGGTGGTGGTGGTGGTGGTGGTGGTGGTGGTGGTGGTCCTGACAGACTGGCGCCCAGGAATATAAAATGAGTCGCCACCACCATTCACTACCACCATTTACTACCACTATCAACACCACTAACACCATAACTATGACTCTCACCAACACTACCAACCATCACCACTATTCAGTATCACTACCACCATCATCACCACTATCTCTACCACTACCACCACAACTACCAGAACTTTCAATTAATAGTGTATTAATGAGTTAATATCACCACAACTACCACAATCACAACTATCACAACAACCACAATCATAACCACCACCACAACCACAATTACTTAAGACTTATAATACCGTTGTAGATGAAGCCCTACGCTGAAGCACTTACGGTTCATAATATCGTTGTAATGCAGCACCATGGTGAAGCACTCGAGGCCGCTGGCTATACCTTGGCCGGTTAAAACTCCTCACAACACCGGAATCAATAATCGGTTAACTGAACACAAAATTAAATAAACTCCTTCCAGAGGCCACGTGTGTGTATGTATGTCTGTTGTGTATGTACGTAGGTGTGTATGGTCGGACACACACACACACATAACCTGAACTACACGGCGCCACAGTCACACTTCAACTGCCTCCGCTAACCATTCTTGCCGGCTCGTAGCCCCCCCTCACCCCCCACCCCCTCCCTCAACCCTCCTCCCTCACCTTCTACCTCGTGACGTCATGCACCGATAGCCAATAGGAGACGGCCAGCGTGACGTCACTCCGGAGGGGAAGAAGTCACGTTGGGTTGGGAGGAGGGAGGGAGGGAGGGAGAGGATGTTGTCCACGAAAACGGGTCTTGTAGACAGTATGCAGAGAGAGAGTTGCTTCATTATTACCTCTGGACAAACATATACCACCTTGGTGATACCCCACCCCCCTCTCTCTCCCCCACCCTCCTCCTCCCTCCTTGGTATGACTCACTCTCATTCATTCCTATGCATTCAATCCCCCTCACTCACTCACTCACTCAACTCACCACACACTCACTCACTCACTCAACTCACACTCACTCATTCACTCAACTCACCTCACACTCACTCACTCATGTAGATATATACATTAAACCAAACATATATATACAATAATTTATATATATATATATATATATATATATATATATATATATATATATATATATATATATATATATTATATATATATATATATATATATATATATATATATATATATATATATATATATATTATATATCACACGGATTTTATCAAGATTTATCTTATCACGTTTTTTGATTAATGATATATATATATATGTATATATATATATATATATATATATATATATATATATATATATATATATATATATATATATATATATATATATATAAGACAGGTGTGTGTGTGTGTGTGTGAACGCCATAATCGGGTGATAGTGAAACTGGGCACTTGATTCCCGTAGAGTCTCTCTCTCTCTCAAGGTATATCTATTAAGGAACACCTGATAATAATGTAAAGAAACAGGGACGGACAGATAGATAGATAGATAGATAGATAGATAGATAGATAGATAGATAAAAAGACAGATACAAACAAACACAAAAGAAAAGAGAGAGAGAAAGAGAGAGAGATTAACCCTTCGTCTCATACCAGTGCCATCCCAGGTAATAGTGCCACGGCGTGCTGTGCCAACCTAACCTCACCTCTTTGGCTGTTAAATCTGACCTACTGCTGCGGCATACATACATACATACATACATACATACATACATACATACTACATACATACATACATACATACATACATACATACATACACATACACATCTCTAGTTAAGAATATGGGTCAAACATATGCAGGAACACACACACACACACACACACACACACACACACACACACACACACACACACACACACACACACACACACACACACACACACACACACACACACACCTGTAATTACCTGCTGGACATACCCCTCAACGATAAATAGAACACAAACATCATCTAATTTAACAAACTCGTATCTCCACCAAGATCTAAGGAAGATAAGAGGTAGGAACAACTACTAATGGAGGGGGGGGATGGGGAGGGGGAGTGGGGAGGGAAGGGGATGAGGTGGGGGGAGGTGAGGGATTATCTTGTGAGGGGTAGGAAAGAGGAGGAAAGGGTGGGGTGGTTGATGAGGTGGTGAGAGGGAAGGAGGAGGAATCATGGGTGAGTTGAGAGCGAGGGGGAGGGTGAGGTGGAAGGGTGGGTGTGAGAGGAGGAGGGAGGGGGGCTATAGGCTTGCGTGGAGGAAGAATTCTACTTAAACTTGAGGGTCAGGGACATGTAACTCTCGCTGTGTGGTGGTGTGGTAGTGTGGTGGTGTGGTAGTGATGGTGTGGTAGCGTGGTGATGGTATGGTAGTGAGGGAGTGTGATGGTATGACAATGTGATGGTAGTGTGGTAGCATAGTGACGCACATCTCAACCACACCTGCACCACACCTGCCACGCGCCACCTCCCCACGTGTTGCTTCCAGGTAATGCCAAATTGATTACAAATACACAGGTATTATTTATTTTTTTATTTTTCGGCGGCGACTAAATGGTGGCGCCTGTGTGACCCACCCCCCACCTCTCTCTCTCTCTCTCTCTCTCCTCTCTCTCTCTCTCTCGTATTTTTGTAGGAGCAATCAGTGGTAGCAGCGTGTGTGTATGTAGGCCAAGGTTATGTAGGAACACGTAGGTTAGATGTGAGGTGTGTGTAACCCCACACACACACAAGCACAGACACACGCACACGCACGCAAGCACACACACACACACACACACACACACACACACACACACACACACACACACACACACACACACACTCAATATCTCGCATAATCTGATCCCCTGAAGTCAAGGAGGAACTGTGGCGCCATTTTTCAGCATGACACATAGACACACCTTTTCCCCTCTCTTCCTCTTCCCTTCTTCCTCTTCCTCTTTCCTTCTTCCTCTTCCCTTCTTCTCCTCTCCTCTTCCTCCTTTTCCTCTCCTCCTCTTTCTCTTCCCCTCCTTCTACCTCTCATCCTTCTGCTCCCCACCCCCTCCCCTTCCCTTCACCTTCCCTCTACAGTTCCTGTCTCTCACCTCTCGGCCCTCACCTCTCAGCCCCTCACGCGACGCCTAGGACCATCACAGTGAACATTTACAACCAAATCCGGCAGCAGTTCAGGAGGTAAGAGGAGAGATGTCTGACGGTGATTGTCTCCCCCAGCAGGTAAACGTCTCCCCCAGCAGGTACCTCTCTCATGTAAGGCCAGATTCAACACACCGTCCCCAATACCATAAACACAATATATCACTATATCTCTATAATCCTGATGTATAACTCCTATATGGGGCGTGGGTCCGATTATAGGAGCTAATGTAACGTAAAATTAGCTGACCTACCGCCCCCATACATGCCCCACGCCTGGTATATATAACTGCGTGGGGTGGATCAAGGTATTTATTTAGTGTGTGTGTGTGTGTGTGTGTGTGTGTGTGTGTGTGTGTGTGTGTGTGTGTGTGTGTGTGTGTGTGTGTGTGTGTGTGTGTGTGTGTGTGTGTGTGTGTTTTATCTTCAAATACCTCCCCTTCCTTTCTTTACTTCCCTCCCTCCCTCCCCCTTCCATCTCTGACGCATTCTCTCCCCTCCTCCCTCCTCCCTCCCTCTCCTTCCCTCCATGTCTTCCCCTTCACTCCCTTGTTTCGACCCCTCCCCCCTCCCTCGTTGTGATGGTGTAGGGGGTGGAGGAAGTGACAGCCCTTGAGGTGGGGAGGGAGGGAGACTAGCGCATGCAGGTGAGATCATCATGTGACCAGGTGCAGTGTGTTGACTAATTTACAGGTGTATTGGCTCGCTTGTTGACTCTCCTTCCCCCCCCCCTCCTTCCCTCCTCTAAACGACGTCGCCCCCGTTCTTACACATACACTGTGACTCAATCCAAAACACAGGGAGACAGGGGGGCAGGGGGGGCAGAGGGGGGGCAGGGGGGGCAGGGGGAGGTCAGGAAGTCGGCGACCACCAATGACTGAGAGAGAGAGAGAGAGAGAGAGAGAGAGAGAGATCCTACACCATCAGAAAATCAACAGCAGTATTTTAGTTACAGCAAGAGCAGTAGGAAGAAGGGAGAAGAACAGCATGGCACAGCACAGCAGCCTGAAGAAAACAACAACTGAACAACAACAACACAACACAGCACAGCACAGCACAGCATGACACAGCACCAACAGCAATGAGGTTGGAGGGGGATCAGCCCGGTCCCTGACGTACAGCGACAGACACAGCGGCGCCCACCCTCCTCCTCTGTGTCGCCTGTCTGTGTGAGGAGGGAAGGGGAGGAGGGGAGGGGAGGGGTGAGGGAAGGAAGAAGATGACATCACCACCAACCCTAATACCACCATCACTACCAACTAACCAACTCCTGCCACAACTACCACCATCACCACCAACCCCTACCACAAATCATTACCACAACTACCACAACTACCACCACCACCAACCCCTACCACAACCATCACTACCACAACTACCACCAACCCTGCCACAACTACCATAACTACCACCAACCCTACCAACCCCTACCACAACTACCACCAACCCCTGCCACAACTACCACAACTACCACCAACCCCTGCCACAACTACCACCATCACCACCAACCCCTACCACAACTACCACCAAGTGAGGGGAGGAGAACAAGGAAGAGGAAAACAAAAGGAATAATCCGATGACGTCACTATTACCTTTTACTTCGTCCCTGGGGAAGGAAGAGGGAAGAGGGAGAAGGGGGGGGAAGAGGGGAGAAGGAAGAGGGGGAGAGAGGAGAAGGAAGAGGGGAGAAGGAACAGGAGAAAGAGGGGGATATAAAGGGGAAGGTAAGGATGAGGAAGTACTTATGACGTCACCACTATGACCCCCTAGAGAGAGAGAGAGAGAGAGAGAGAGAGAGAGAGAGAGAGAGAGAGAGAGAGAGAGAGAGAGAGAGTCATTCAACAATATATAAATACACAATACAGAGCAGCGATGTGTTCCCTGACTCCTGTGATACATACATACATACATACATACATACATACATACATACATACATACTTACATACACACACATACATACATACATACATATATTCACGTGGCACTATCCATGGAGGTGCCATATTAAGTGAGTCTTTTTTGTGGTCCAGAGTCTTAGTGCCCAGCCTCATGAGTCTTGGTTCCAGAGCCTTAGTGCCCAGCCTCATGAGTCTTGGTTCCTTGAGTCTTATTGACCTGAGGCTCATGAGTCTTGGTTCCAGAGCCTTAGTGCCCAGCCTCATGAGTCTTGGTTCCTTGAGTCTTATTGACCTGAGGCTCATGAGTCTTGGTTCCTTGAGTCTTATTGACCTGAGGCTCATGAGGTCTTGGTTCCTGAGTCTTATTGACCTGAGGCTCATGAGTCTGGTTCTAGAGCCTAGTGCCCAGCCCCAAGTGAGCCTTGGTTCTTTTGAGTCTTTATTGACCTGAGGGCTCAGGAGTGTTGGTCTTGAGTCTTATTGACCTGAGGCCATGAGTCTTGGTTCCTTGAGTCTTATTGACCTGAGGCTCATGAGTCTTGGTTCCTTGAGTCTTATTGACCTGAGGCTCATGAGTAATAATGATCGATAGTGACCTTGGAGGAACAGCCACACCCTCTTGGCACCACCACTAGGCACTGGCACCTCCATTGCTGACCTCTCAGTGCCAGTAGTGACCTCCCAGTGCCCAGTGCTAGTATTGACCTCCCAATGCCAATAGTGACCTTTAAGTGCCAGTAGTGACCTCCCAGCGCTGAATAAGGACCTCTCAGTGCCAGTAGTGACCTCCCAGAGTCATTAGTAACCTCTATGTGCCGGTATTGACCTCTCAGCTCGAAATAATGACCTCCAGCCAACCAAAAGCTACCTCCAGCCCCCAAACAGTGACCTCCAGCCCCCCACAGTAACCTCCAGCCCCCCACAGTGACCTCCAGCCCCCCCACCAGTCCCACAGTGTTGACTCTACGCGTTAAAAAGCCCTTCGGAAATGAAAACTAAATAAACCTTGATTTGGTGGTGGATGGTGGTGATAGTGGTGGTGATAGTGATAGTGGTGGTAGTGGTGGATGGTGGTGGTGGTGGATGGTGGTAGTAGTGGTGGTGGATGGTGGTGATAGTGGTGGTGGATGGTGGTGATGGTGGTGATAGTGATAGTGGTGGTGGATGGTGGTGACCAGAGTGGTGGTGATGGCAGTGATAGTGGTGGTGGATGGTGGTGGATGGTAGTGGATGGTGGTGGTGGATGGTGGTGATAGTGGTGTTGATAGTGGTGGTAATAGTGAGGTGGTGGTGGATGGTGTGATAGTGGTGGTGGATGGTGGTGATGTGGTGGTGGATGTTGGTGGATGGTGGTGATAGTGGTGGTAGTAGTGGTGGGTGTGGTAGTAGTGGTGGTGAGTGGTAGTGGTTGTGGTGTGGTGTTTAGTTATGGTGGTGAGTGGTGTTGCTCTGGTGGTGGATGGTGATGGTAGTGGTGATGTTGGTTCAGTCTCTCTCTCTCTCTCTCTCTCTCTCTCTCTCTCTCTCTCTCTCCTATATATATCCCAGCTGCGGCGACCCTTTTCACGACCTGAAATTACGAGCAGTTACGACCGTTAAATTCGGTTAAAATCCGTTAAAAAAACCGTTGGCGGGAGTCAAATTAACCGGATAATAGAGTATACCGGATAATAGTGCAAACCGGATGATGGAGTGAACCGGATATTGTGGGGTTTTTTCTATCTGTGTCTGTCTGTTGGTGTTTCTGTTTGCCTTCATCCCCCCTTCCCCTTCCCCCTCCTCCCCCTCCCCACCTCTCATCCCCTTCTCGGGTCAAGGATTAGGGGAAGGGGGATCTCTCTCTCTCTCTCTCTCTCTCTCTCTCTCTCTCTCTCTCTCTCTCGTGTCTTGGTTTGAATCAGTAATTTGTATGCAAGCATCGGCTCAGTTGAAATAGGGATGTAAATGTAGAAATTGGGGAATATAGAGGGAAAGTGGGAAGGAAATAGGCAAAGTGGGGAATAAATAGGGAAATTGGGGCAGTAAATAAGGAAATTGGGGAGGAAATAGGGAAAAACTGGTAAAATAGGAGTGAAAATAGATACATATAGAAAATTGGGGAGAAAATGGGGAAATAGAGAAATAAATGGGGAAGTAAATAGGAAACACATGAAGATATGGGGAAAATCTACCTAATGTCGTCACAAGGGCATTCCATACTCACTTTCCAATTGGCTCTCAAGCATATGACATCATAAATCCACTCCATACTCGCCTTTTTATTGGTTATTTAGCATATGACGTCATAAATACACCTCAACCTCACATTTTCATTGGTTATATAGCCCATGACGTCATAAATACACCTCAACCTCACATTTTCATTGGTTATATAGCCCATGACGTCATAAATACACCTCAACCTCACATTTTCATTGGTTATATAGCCCATGACGTCATAAATACAACCTAAACTAGCTTTTCCATTGGTTATCAAGACTTCGACGTCACATCCCACGAACTGGATCTAAACACGAACGTAAATACCGCAAAAGACCGCATAAAAAGACCCTACCGTCACGTACACAATGACCGTACGTGTGTGTCCGTGGCCATGCGTGTGTGTCCAGGGCCAGTCTGTGTGGTGCATGAATATTTTCTTTACTAGGGGGGAGGGGGGTTGCCTGAGCATGATGACCAGCGACAGGCATCATGCAAGGAGATCAGGATTTAGCCAGCCCCTCCCTCCCCCCTCCCTGTTGATCATGCAAGGAGATCAGGTTGCTACCCTCCTTCCCTTCCCCTCTCTCCCCCTCCCTCCCCTGTTGATCATGCAAGCAACAGGCTGGTTCACTTCGGCCGCCTCTCTCTGTTATATCCTTCTGGCTCTGCACTGTTTTGTGTGAGACAGACAGACAGACAGAGATAGACAGAAAGACGGAGGGAGTGAGAGACAGACAGAGATAGACACAGAGAGAGACAGACAGAAAGACAGGCAAACACAGAGAAAAAGACAAACAGAGAGAGAGAGAAATATCCTTACACACACACACACACACACACACACACACACACACAAACACACACACACCTAATCACCCATGAATGAACTAACAGTTAAGCCTCATTATCATACATCAGCCAGCCTCTCTCTCTCTCTCTCTCTCTCTCTCTCTCTCTCTCTCTCTCTCTCTCTCTCTCATTATGTGTGTATGTGTGTGTCCAACTCTCCCATAGGATCTCTAAGTATGCCTCACAGTTGGTCTCCTAGAGGTCACGGAGGTCTATCTCTTAGTCTCCTGGAGGTCACAGAGGCCGGTGGAAGTTATGGAGGCCATCACTGACCTCCAGGGTATCAGTCCCTCTCTTTACCTCTGACCCAGAACCATCTAGCTGTTGGCACCATTAAACATGATAATGAATACTCCCTCCTTCCTCTTCCCTCCTTCCTCTTCCCTCCTTCCGTCCCTCCCTCCTTCCTCTTCCCTCCTTCCTTCCTCTTCCCTCCTTCCTTCCCTCCCTCCTTCCGCCCCTCTCTCCCCTTCCCTCCTTCCGCCCCTCCCTCCCCTTCCCTCCTTGCCCTTCACTCTTTCTTTCCCTCTTTCCTCCTTCATTCCCCATCCCTACCTTCTTTCTTCCTTCCTTCTTTGCTCTCCTTCTCTCCTTCCGCCCTCTCCTCCTTCATTCTTTCCCTACTACCTTCCTTCACTCCTTCCCTCCTGTTTAACCTCTCACCTCTTCCCCTCCCATTCAATCCCTTATTTACCTTCCTCCTCCCCTATTTTCCTTCTCTCCCCTATTCTCCCTTCCTCCCGTATTTACCTTTCCCCCTCCCCTATTCTCCTTCCCTCTCCCCTATTCTCCCTTCCTCCTCCCTTTCCATCAATTCCTCTCTTCATTTTTTACATGGACGTTTTCTTTCACTTCTTACTAACGGGGTAACTAACCTATTTCTAATCACGCGTTTTTATCCCCTTTAGTTCGTGTTAACGGGGTTAGTCATGTGTTTATCCATTTTTTTAGTCATTATTTAGTTATTTGTTTATTTATTTGTTTAAGTTCTCAATAACAAGGACAACTACGTGTGTTATTGAGTGTTATTGCGGCATCAGTTTTCTTTGGTTGGTTTATTGAGGGCAAACTAGTGTATATTTTTGTTATGTAATTTCTTGTTTTTCATTTATTAATAATTTATTCGTTTTATTATTAATTTATTCATTTCTAAATAATATAAGATGTTTGGTTTTCATCAATTTATTTCACCTAAAGATTAATTAACTTACCTTTAACCTAACCTAACGTAACTCAACCCAACCCAAGACAAACCAAGCCAAGCCAAATGACCCAAACCAATAACCCAATATTAACCAACCCAAGCCAATAATGACCAAACCAACCCAAATGCCAAGCAAACCAAGCCAACCAAATGACCGCCAACCAACCCAAGCCAACCCAACTAGAACTAAGCAAAACAGCCAACCCAAACCAATGCAAAATAAATGCAAGCCAACCAAACCAATAAAACCAAACCCAAGCCAACCCAACCCAAGCCAACCCAAGCCAACCCAACCCAAGCCAAGCCAACCCAAGCCAACCTAACCTAACCAAATCTTCAGGTGATCTATAACCCGTAAGCATATAATCCACACAGAAGGGACACGTACCTGGTATAATTTCCCCAACAACATCAAAAATCCCTTTAATTCCCTATAATTTACTCTCTTAGGGGAAAAAATCTTGATGCAGGTGTGTATAATCTCTCTCTGCCTCTGTCCTTCCTTCCTTCTCTTTGTCTCTTACATCTTCCTTTCTCTACCTCCCTCTTTTTACCTCTCAATCTCTCTCCTTCTCTCTTTCTTTTCTTTTCCCCCTCCTTCCCCTCCCTCCTCACCTACCTTTTAACTCTTTCTCCTCTTCCCTATTCCTCCCCTCCTCCTTCCTCCCTCCCTCCCTCCTTCCCTCCCTCCCTTCCTTTCCTCCCTACCTCCCTCCTTCCTTCCCTCCCTCCCTCCTTCCTTCCTTCCTTCCTAGCCGAGTTTTTTGCCAGTAATAACAGTTAAGTTGATCGGAGGAAGATGAGGAAGGGGAGGAGGAAGAAGAGGAGGAAGAGGAGGAAGAGGAGGAAGAGGAGGAAGAAGAGGAGGAAGAGGAGGAAGAGGAGGAGGTGATGCCTTAAGCCGACAGGGGCACGGTGAGGCTCCTCATTGTAGACCTCAACTAGACCCATCCATCAGTTGGACGACCCAGTGCCAGTGCCAGCTAGACGGGGGCAGTGCCAACATAAACCCACGTCTAGGAGTGCCAACATAACCTCACACATGCTTCACAGTGCCAACATAACCTCACACATGCTTCACAGTGCCAACATGCCTCAGTGCCAACATACACCCACGACCCAAAGCACCAGGACATAACTATCCCAAACATTCAACCAGACCCTGACACCATTTACTCAACGGAAGGACCTGCACGTCTCTTCCCAACTACTGAACGAGGTCGTAAACGTTTCTCACGATCGGCTTCCGGGTTTGGCGCGAGGATAAACAAACGTCTTGTGTAGGTGATGAGGCGCCAGGAAGCAACGTTTGTATCGCCGGTGCCAGGGGGAGAGGGGGGGGGAGGGGGGGACAGGTTGGAAGGGGGAGGAGGGGGACAGGGTTGAAGGCAGAGGGAGGAAGGGGAGGAGACATGTAAGGTAGTAGGTAGGGGGAAAGCTAGTGCTATACGCGGTGAAAAGTGTCTGGGGGAAATTATACATTACATACATACATACATACATACATACATACATACATACATAAATACAGACATATATATATACATATATACATACATACATAGTGGAAAGAGAAGGGGAGAGGGAGGTGTGGTGGTGTGGTAGGGAGGGTGTGGTGGTGTGGTTTGGTAGAGGATGTGTAGTAGAGGTGTGGCAGGCAGGGAAGGCAGGGTGTGGTACAAAAGTCACATCACAACACAGCACACTACAACACAACGCAACACAGCACACTACAACACATCACAACACACTACAACACAACACAACACAACATCACAACACAACACAACATACCTGTGACTGTCTCAACTTACAGCTCAGGTTATCAAAGTTGTACACACACACACACACACACACGTCTCCCACCAATTCCAACTCTCCTCAATTACAGTTCATTCCCAGCTGACCCAAACGTTTGAATCCCCAATAAAATACTACTACTACTACTACTACTACTACTGATAATAATAATAATAATAATAATAATAATAATAAAGATTTTCCCAAGACACAAAGACATGTACACGTATCCTAGCGAGGGGGAAATGTGGACACGGCGGTTAACAGAGAGAGGCATAGGGAGAGTGACTGACCCTAACAGAGGAACAACCTGACGAAGGAACACTCACTGATATCGACGGTGGTGTTAGCAAGTAGCTCCTCCGCTTCTTGAGAGTCCCACTCCATCACTGCTGTTGTAAGAGTCACTGTTACTGCTGTGTCCTGCTGTCCTTTGCTGCTGCTGCTACTGCTGCTGCTTCTACGTACAGCTGTTTCACCGTATCATTGGTCCAGCGTTTAGCAGCGTCTGGAAAAGAAAGGTAAATATATTGTGTTATTTCAGGATTTTATTAATATTTATAAAAACATAAAATTCAGTGATAAAAATACAACAGTAAATAATAATAAAAGACTATAAGTAAATAAATAAATAAATAAATAAATAAATAAAATAAATAAATAAACATTTCATACCAGCAGAGACAAGACAGTGACGCCATCTTTACCAAAACACAAACAACAAAACACACAACACTAAAATTAAAATACAAGAAAAATAACATATAAATTCAATTAAAATCACCAAATAACTTAATAAACCACAATAAAAAACAGATAAAAAATATAATGAGAGAAATAAACACACACAAGTCCCCCCCTTCAACTGCATCAAAAAAAACGTATTTGTGAGAGCTCATCTAAACGTCTCACTTAATCTACAACTTCGCCATATTTACACCCATATTTACACCCATATTTACACCAAGACTCTCTACCTTGCCTACATAGCCTCCTCTGCTACTAATTATGAGAGAAAAAGGTTATGTAGGAATGTCTGAGTCTGTCTATGTGAGTCTTTCCGGCCATCAGATGCGTCACAGAAAACGGGAATAATTAAGTGTGGGATTGGGGATCTAGTATAGTCTGTCCTTGAGTTTATTACAGAAAATGGGATATGATTATAGTGTGTATTATAGAAAATTTGGGAGGAAGGGAAGGAAGGGAAGGAAGAAGGGATGGATGGAGATAAGGATGTAGTAAAGGAAGGAGGGAGGGGAGGGTGAAAGGAAGAGGGTGGTGAGGAAAGGAAGGAGGGAGGGAGGAGAGGGCAGTGAAGTAAGTTGGGAAGGCAGAGGGAGGAGGGACTGAGGGGGGAAGGAAGGAAGGGAGGGAGGGAAGGGAGGGAGGGAAGGAAAGAAGGACGTCACCCGGAATCTAAAGAACTCGGAGCATTATTGGAACCTGAGAAGTTGTGGGAATTAATGGCATCTGTGGGAATTTTTTTTAAAGAGTTTATTAAAATACGGAAATTATTACGGCAATAAATAAAGACTAAAATTTAAAAACCGATGAGAATTTAATAGGTTTTAATGGGCTAGAATCTCTCTCTCTCTCTCTCTCTCTCTCTCTCTCTCTCTCTCTCTCTCTCTCAATAACACACTGTGAGAATTTAATACACACCAATGGATTAATTCTTTCCAAAAACCCACACACAAAGAAATTATAGTATTTATCTGTACTAGAATTACGATGGCATTAAGAGATAAAGAAACGCTCATAATTTTTTAACTGGAATTTTCGAGTTGTGGATTTTGGGGGAATTAAAAAAAACGAGTATTTACGATTTAATGTTGTTTGAGAATTTACGGTTATTTAATCTCCTCCAGCGCAAACAGGAAGATAATTTAATCAGATTCTTAAAGGCCCGTAAGTTAAAAATGGCGACAAATTAACACTAAGACTCTAGATATGATTTTAAAAAGTTCATAATATAAAAATTTCTTCCTTAACATTAAATTAATTCATTAAAAATTACGACACAATGAAGACAAACAAAATGGAGTCGAAAGTGTTCCTGAGACTATACCCTCACCTAACCAAACCTAACTTAACCAAAACCATATAAAACCTAACCCAACCAAAACCGAACCTAACCTAAACAAACCTACCCTACCCTAACCTAACCTAACCTAACCAACCCTACCCTAACCTAACCTAACCAACCCTAACCTACCTAACCTACATTACCTACCCTAACCTACCCTAACCTAACCAAACCTAACCTAACCAAACCTACCCTAACCTAACCTACCCTACCCTAACCTACCCTACCCTAACCTAACCTAACCAAACCAAACCAAACCTAAACTAACTGTAACGAGACTGGATACATTATTTATTTATTTATTTTTGTGGGTTTTCCTTAACTTACGAGATATTAATACAAAAAATAATAATAATTGACCGTAAATTTGTGTGTAAGAATCGAGATGTTTTTAAAAGGATTCGTACGGGTTGAGAACGTGTAGATGTTGGTAAGACCTTGTTAAAATGGGTCTCTCTCTCTCTCTCTCTCTCTCTCTCTCTCTCTCTCTCTCTCTAAACAGGCAGACCAGCAGTTTGGTTTACTTGCAGGAGACAGTTCAAAGTCTGGGGAAAAGAAGGAAGGGGAAGAGTGGGGAGGAAAGAGTGGGGAAGGAGGAGTGGGGAGGGGTCATAGAAATAAATTACTGGCAGTGGAGTGGACTCAGAGAGAGAGAGAGAGAGATTAGGGAAAGGGAGATGAGGGAAGGGGAAGGGGTGGGAGGGGTGAGGAGAGGGAGGTGATGCTGGAAGAAAGGAGAGGAGGGGAGGAGAGAGA
>NW_024734802.1:0-4253 GCF_018991925.1 Homarus americanus | reverse complement strand
AGGGTAAACCATAGTACTCAAAGGGTTAAACCATAGTACTCAAAGGGGTTAAACCATAGTACCAAAGGGTTAAACCATAGTAACTCAAAGGGTTAAACCATAGTACTCAAGGGATTAAACCATAGTACTCAAGGGTAAACCATAGTACTAAAGGGTTAAACCATAGTACTCAAGGATTAAACCATAGTACTCAAGGGGTTAAACCATAGTACTCAAAGGGTTAAACCATACCAAAGGGTTAAACTATAGTACTAGGGATTAAACCATAGTACTAAGGGTTAAACCATAGTACCAAAGGGTTAAACCATAGTACTCAAGGGATTAAACCATAGTAACTCAAGGGTTAAACTATAGTACTCAAGGATTAAACCATAGTACTCAAGGGTTAAACCATAGTACTCAAAGGGCCATAGTACTCAAGGGATTAAACCATAGTACTCAAGGGGTTAAACCATAGTACTCAAAGGGTTAAACCATAGTACTCAAGGTTAAACCATAGTACTCAAAGGGTTAAACCATAGTACTCAAAGGGGTTAAACTATAGTACTCAAGGGGTTACGTCATCATACCTGACAAATAACAGAGACCAAAAAAAAGACATTCTCGATAGGCTGAATACATCATTATGGCTTGAGAGTGGGGACATATTGCAATCATCTGTATATGTCTAATATGACTTATGAATGACAGGGGACATATTGCATCACCATATGTCTAATATGACTTATGAATGACAGACATATTGCAATCACCTCTGTATGTCTAATATGACTTATGAGTGAGGAGACATATTGCAATCATCTGTGTCTATATGACTAGAGGAGAGGAACATTGCAATCACCTGTGTATGTCTAATATGTCTTATGAATGACGGGGAGACATATTGCAATCACCTCTGTATGTCTAATATGCTAGAATACAGGGGACATGCAATCACCTGTATGTCCATTATGTTTATGAATGACAGGGGGACATATTGCAATCACCTCTGTATGTCTAATATGTTTATGAATGACGGGAGGACATTAATCACCTGTATGTCAATATGTCTTATGAATGACGGGGACATATTGCAATCACCTCTGTATGTCTAATATGTCTTATGAATGACGGGGATATTGCAATCACCTCTGTATGTCTAATATGTCTTATGAATGACGGGAGGACATATTGCATCACCTGTATGTTAATATGTCTTGAATGACGGGAGGACATATTAATCACCCTGTATGTCTAAAGTTTATGAATGACGGGAGGACATATTGCAATCACCTCTGTATGTCTAATATGACTTATGAATGACAGGGGACATATTGCAATCACCTCTGTATGTCTAATATGACTTATGAGAGAGGAGACATATTGCAATCATCTGTATATGTCTAATATGACTTATGAGTGAGAGGAGACATATTGCAATCACCTGTGTATGTCTAATATGTTTATGAATGACGGGGAGGACATATTGCAATCACTCTGTATGTCTAATATGTCTTATGAATGACAGGGGGACATATTGCAATCACCTGTGTAGTCTAATATGTCTTATGAATGACAGGGGCATATTGCAATCACCTCTGTATGTCTAATATGTCTTATGAATGACGGGGAGGACATATTGCAATCACCTCTGTATGTCTAATATGTCTTATGAATGACAGAATATTGCAATCACCTCTGTATGTCTAATATGTTCTATGAATGACGGGGGGACATAGTAATCACCTCTGTATGTCTAATATGTCTTATGAATGACGGGGAGGACATATTGCAATCACCTCTGTATGTCTAATATGTCTTATGAATGACGGGGAGGACATATTGCAATCACCTCTGTATGTCTAATATGTCTTATGAATGACAGGGGACATATTGCAATCACCTCTGTATGTCTAATATGTCTTATGAATGACGGGGATATCAATCAGCACTAATATGTCTTATAATGACGGGAGGACATATTGCAATCACCTCTGTATGTCTAATATGTCTTATGAATGACAGGGACATATTGCAATCACCTCTGTATGTCTAATATGTCTTATGAATGACGGGGGAAGATATTGCAATCACCTCTGTATGTCTAATATGTCTTATGACGGGGAGGACATATTGCAATCACCTCTGTATGTCTAAAGTCTTATGAATGACAGGGGACATATTGCAATCACCTCTGTATGTCTAATATGTCTTATGAATGACAGGGGACATATTGCAATCACCTCTGTATGTCTAATATGTCTTATGAATGACAGGGGACATATTGCAATCACCTCTGTATGTCTAATATGTCTTATGAATGACGGGGGGACATATTGCAATCACCTCTGTATGTCTAATATGTCTTATGAATGACGGGGAGGACATATTGCAATCACCTTATGTCTAATATGTCTATAAGGAAATTGCAAACCTCTGTATGTCTAATATGTCTTATGAATGACGGAGCATATTGCAATCACTCTGTATGTCTAATATGCTTATGAATGACGGGAGGACATATTGCAACACCTCTGTATGTCTAATATGTCTTATGAATGACAGGGGACATATTGCAATCACCTCTGTATGTCTAATATGTCTTATGAATGACGGGGAGGACATATTGCAATCACCTCTGTATGTCTAATATGTCTTATGAATGACGGGGAGGACATATTGCAATCACCTCTGTATGTCTAATATGTCTTATGAATGACGGGGAGGACATATTGCAATCACCTCTGTATGTCTAATATGTCTTATGAATGACAGGGGACATATTGCAATCACCTCTGTATGTCTAATATGTCTTATGAATGACAGGGACATATTGCAATCACCTCTGTATGTCTAATATGTCTTATGAATGACAGGGACATATTGCAATCACCTCTGTATGTCTAATATGTCTTATGAATGACAGGGGACATATTGCAATCACCTCTGTATGTCTAATATGTCTTATGAATGACAGGGGACATATTGCAATCACCTCTGTATGTCTAATATGTCTTATGAATGACAGGGACATATTGCAATCACCTCTGTATGTCTAATATGTCTTATGAATGAGGAGGACATATTGCAATCACCTCTGTATGTCTAATATGTCTTATGAATGACGGGGAGGACATATTCAATCACCTCTGTATGTCTAATATGTCTTATGAATGACAAGGGGACATATTGCAATCACCTCTGTATGTCTAATATGTCTTATGAATGACGGGGAGGACATATTGCAATCACCTCTGTATGTCTAATATGTCTTATGAATGACAGGGGACATATTGCAATCTATCTGACGTCTTATGAATGACGGGGAGGACATATTGCAATCACCTCTGTATGTCTAATATGTCTTATGAATGACGGGGAGGACATATTGCAATCACCTCTGTATGTCTAATATGTCTTATGAATGAAAGGGGGACATATTGCAATCACCTCATGTCTAATATGTCTTATGAATGACAGGGGACATATTGCAATCACTCTGTATGTCTAATATGTCTTATGAATGACAGGGGACATATTGCAATCACTCTGTATGTCTAATATGTCTTATGAATGACAGGGGACATATTGCAATCACTGTATGTCTAATATGTCTATGGGTGACAGGGGGCATATTGCAATCATCTGTTTATGTCTGGAGTGAGAGGAGACATATTGCAATCATCTGTGTATGTCTAATATATCTATGGGTGACAGCATATTGCAATCATCTGTTTATGTCTGTGAGTGAGAGGGAGACATATTGCAATCATCTGTATATATGTCTGTTAAATCCTGTAAATCTTAAAGTAATCAGAACATTTTTGGGGGATTAACTCACGGATCTGTCACCCAGCATGTGGACACGGCAGGTGAGGTAGGCGGTCTGGCCAGAGATGAGGGTGAGGTTAGTCGGGAGGCCAGCGAAGTACGGTTGAGGCCGACCACCACCAGCCCTGAGTGCGAGGTGTGGTGCCTGAGGGAGAGAGAGAGATGGTGTGGTTAAGTGGTGTGGTTGGTGAGGGAGGGATGGTGTGGTTAAGTGGTGGTTGGTGAGGAGGGATGGTGTGGTTAAGTGGTGTGGTGGGTGAGGAGAGGGGGATGGTGTGGTTGGGTGTGGTTGGTGAGGGAGAGGGAGGATTGTGGTTAAGCGGTGTGGTGGGTGAGGGGGGATGGTGTGGTTAAGGGTGTGGTTGGTTCTGGAGAGAGAGAAGAGAGAGAGAGAGAAGAGAGAGAGAGAGAGAGAGAGAGAGAGAGAGAGAGAGAGAGAGAGA
>NW_024734801.1:5000-14009 GCF_018991925.1 Homarus americanus | reverse complement strand
ATAACTACCCCTAACCTAACCTTAACCTAACCTTACCATAACTACCCCTAACCTAACCTTAACCTAACCCAAACAGGTAGAGATATATAACACTTATGGTAGCTCCTTCTCCTGCTCTCGTCTTTGGCCCTGCATCAATCTACTTCACTTGAGACCCAGCCAAACTTAACAAGGTCTTATGTGTTACACTGAAATTTCACGCCACAACAACTTTTCCCTCTTTAAAAGTTTTCCAGGTCTGTTGTCTTGGGTCAAAGTAATCCCGGGTCGCGAATTTTCATCTAAAACTGCGGATGTTGTTAAGTTAGGTTAGGTTTGGTTTAGTTTGGTTTGGTTAGTTTAGGTTAAGGTTCTGCTTTAAGTCTAGTATCATATCCGGGTTATATAATTATTGTGACTAGCAACGTGTTTTCCTTCACAGAGTTAACAACAACAAAACAATAACAACAACAACAACCACCTCATCAACAGTATGTCAAGGGAGGAAACTTAAACTTATTAGTGAACTATTTATTAGCCTTCAGTTCCAGTCAATCCACACAATGAAACAAAAAACTGACGGAAATTCTACATTTTTTTAACTATGATGAATGAATGCCTTGAGTATGGGCAGGGGGGGGGGGCAAGACAGCATGGGAAAGGTGGTATGGGTCGGAAAGCGTGGGCAGGCGCGGTGCGGGTAGGGCAATCATGAGTGTGGGTAGGTGTGGTGCGGGTAGGTGTGGTGCGGGTAGGAAAGCGTGGGTAGGCGTGGTGCGGGTCGGAAAGCGTGGGTAGGCGTGGTGCGGGTAGGAAAGCGTGGGCAGGCGTGGTGCGGGTCGGAAAGCGTGGGTAGGCGTGGTGCGGGTAGGAAAGCGTGGGTAGGCGTGGTGCGGGTCGGAAATCGTGGGCAGGAATATTCGAACCTAACAGCATGGACAAACACATCACAAGTCCGGCAAATCAAGATAAGCATTCATAGAGCTACTGACACGGCAACACAAACACAAAACATACAATAAGAAACCAATATATACAAACACAATCATCAACAACAAACAAACAAACAAACAAATTGCACATGAAATACGAGCAAAAACTATATAAAATAACTATTGACATTCATAAACATTACAAACACTGAGTCAGTCAACTGGATGCGACAGCCATTCAGACAACGAACAAAATTTACTCAAAAGTTATAAATACAACATAAAAAACACTACAGCTGAATGTATGTATTGCATTTAATATATTTATTGTAATTTAAATCTACCTATTGTATCTTAAATCAATTTATTGTATTTTATTTAATATGAAGCCTAATCTATTTGTATAGTAATTAATTATTCTTACAATACATTAGGCTAAATTTTCGTTGGGTTAAATTAATTATTGGTTAATTTTGTGTTATTTATCACTGTACACTTTATAGACGTCAGAAACGAAATGACAAATAATTTGAAGTTTTAATATATACCGAAATATATAAATATTATTGGAATGTTTCGCTGATTATTACTAAAAACTCTATTATATTCTTAAATACTGACGTCATATTGATCAACATGCTAGTAATTTAATGTTGGTGCATCAGTTACTTCAGCTTAAGTCAACCAAACGTGAACAGACATTGAAAAATAAATAAAAAATTACCCCCAGGGGGGTCCGACTAATTACCCAAATGTAGCCAAATGTAGCCGCAATGAAGTCAAATAATGGTCCTAGATGAATAAATCGGACTGCCAATCACTTCTCGACTAGTATTTGGTGTCACAAAGTCACAAAAAATTGGTAAACTTAATTTAATCTGAGTTAATAGATCAAGTGCATGTACCTAACCTAACCTAATCTATTCTATTCTATTCTATTCTATTCTAATCTAACCTAACCTAACCTAACCTAACACAACTCAGATTAAATTAAGTTTACCAATTTTTTTGGACTTTATGACACCAAATAATAATCGAGAAGTGATTCACAGCCCGAATTACGCTTGTACAACCATCATTTGACTTCATTGCGGCTACATTTGGGTAATTAGTCGGACCGCCCCCTCAGGTAGTTAATCGTAATGTCATTCACTATTTATTTTTATATATTTTTTTTTATTATCACCGTTTTTGCCGATTGATATTGGTAATTAATTAGTTTCTCCTAAACTAAACTGTTCACAGGTAAGTAAATCGGTAGAAAATGTCAAATAATATAAGAAAATGCGTCACGACTTACCTCAGTGCGCCACCATGCGTCTGATGGCCCTTGAAACTGGAGCTGGCATTATTTAAACGACGTAATTATCCTTGTTCTAAGACACTAACACGTAAAGTCTCCTAGTTTGTTCAAAGTTCAACACTTTAAGTTTCTTTTTGTGAGAGAACAGCGACCATATCCATGATAAACACGTTAAAAATAGGTCACAGAAATGTAAATATGCACTTAGTATACCAGAGAGTCTCGAGTTGCTGCTGACGTCTCTTTAACTCAGGTGTTGACGCTGGGAAGGTGTGAGGGGATACAGGCCTCGTACCTTTAACTAAATATTTATAATATACGCAATTAAATATATTTTAAGCACTAAATAATGTTTAATATTTTACAGTAAATTTTATTATATATATATATATATATATATTGTACGTTTTAAAGCTATTTTATCAGCTATTATATGATGATTTAGATAATAATGGTGATTGCATTAGGTATGTTATTACCCTAACAACAGTCGATTTTGTCCTTTGCAATACTAATTTATTTTAAATAATTATTTGATCTCAATTATAAAATTATTTGTTATATTTTTAGATATGTAGTTTAGAAAAATTATCACGCCATTCGTATATAAAATATTCGAATATCGCAACTTCGTTGATTAATTGCCTATAATATATGCATTTGTTATATTTAGACAGTAATATTAAAATTTAAGATATTTTCTGATATATAAACTAAATATTTCATTGCACATTTAATTATTTATTATTAGAGTTAAGATATATCTGTATCCCTTATGCCTTGGATACCGTGAGTCAGTGACGTCACCCAGCAGCAACACCAAAATGGCGACGGTTTGTTGCTGGTCGTTAGTTCACAATATTAGGTTAGATTCTCTGAAAAATAAGTGCTTCAGCCATTTTGAAAAGTCGTTTGAATTATTAAATCATGAGGATGTCTCAGGAAAAATTAATTATACGTTAAATGAAGAGGAAAGATAGTTAAAGACCGGGCTACCTGAGATGCAACTTGGCGACAGTGACAGGTGCGTAAGACAGCACTCAAATGTTTAAATAACTTCAAACTTTAAAGGTTTATATATATATATATATATATATATATATATATATATATATATATATATATATATATATATATATATATATATATATATATTGAGTTTATTTAATAAATTTATGACAAAATACTCGACTTATTATAACAACAGAATTATAAAAGTTCAACAAATTTATGTTTACTTTCATTAACTTTCAAAATATAAAAATTTAGTTAGTTTTAGTTAAGATTTTCGTTTAACTAAGATATTTGACGAGTTAATTTGACTAATTAATTTATAAATGGGATTAATAATTTGTTAATATGTTTAGGTAGAGCAGTTGTGTGTGACGGGTGGCTGTGATTAGCTACTTACCTCTCTCATGATACTTCCCTCTCTCACGCTACTTCCCTCTTCCATGCTACTTACCTCTCGTGTTACTTTCCTCTCTCACACTACTTACATCTCTCATAATACTTCCCTCTCTCGTGCTACTTTCCTCTCACGTAGGCAACTTCCCTCAAAAATACTTCTCCCAAATCACTCCCCTACCACCAACTACTCCAAAATCACTCCCTATCAACACTGCCTCAAAGTCGTTCCCCTAAGACCAGCTAGCCAATTAGCGTCCCTCAGTTCATTTTTAGTGCCGTCCCCCAGGGTGAAGTTCTGTTCCCTCTTCCTCCCCCCTCTCCTCCAACCTCGCCCCCTTTCCTCCCCCCTACCCCTCTCCCCCCCCCCCTTCCCCCCCCCCCTCCGGCTTCATTCAGAGTAGGGTGGTCGGTGTGCTGGGGTGGTGTGGAATGGTGTGTTTGGCTGACTGGGTTGGTTAGCTGAGGTGGCTTGATGGGTTGGTGAGGTGAGGTGTTTTGCTGGGTGGGTAGTTGGTGGTGGCTTGCTGGGTGGGTAGTTGGTGGTGGCTTGCTGGGTGGGTAGTTGGTGGTGGCTTGCTTTTGGCTGGCTGAAGGTGAGGGGGGGAGTGAGGGGTAGGAGGAGGGGGAGAGACATTAACATAGAGATGAGGGAGTCTTCTCTCTCCTTCCTACTGCCATCCATCCTCTCACCGCTGCTTTACATCCTGGTGGGGGGGGGGATAGGAGGAGAGGTGGGTGGGGGAACTTAGGGGGAGGAGACGTAAGAGGTAGTGGAGAGGAGGAGGGCGTAGGAGGTGTTCCCATAGGCTTAGTTCTATTCTTGCTGATTGTCTATGTCTTTGTGCGTATAGTCTCTCTCTCTCTCTCTATCACACAGACACACACTCACACTCACACACACGACTTCTACTTGATTAGTTTTCATTTTACTTCTATACTCTTACCATCTCTCAGAAGTTTTCCAATTTCAAGTCCCACTGAAAATCGAAATGGCACAGACAGAGAGACAGAGAGACAGACAGACAGACAGACGGACAGACGGAGAGAGAGAGAGAGAGAGAGAGAGAGAGAGAGAGAGAGAGAGAGAGAGAGAGAGAGAGATTTAATACCACCGGATAATAATCAATGTATCGAACAAGCTTGAATAGCCTTGAATATCTAATAAGGGGACTAAGTTTTCTCTTGTCCTGGTTATAATCCGCATGAGATGGGACATTCACTTGAAGATTAGACACCTAACATTTCACTTGAAGATTAGACACCCCCAAAGTTTATTTCACCTGAAGAATAACCACCTAACCTTAACGCTAACCTACCCTAATCTAACCTACCCTAATCTAACCTACCCTAATCTAATCTAACCTAACCTAACCTAACCTTGATCTGTCTCTCCCTTTTCCTTTTGTTTTTCCCTCTTCTTCTCATTCTCTCAATACAAAAAAAAATAATAATATGACTGAACTCGTAACTAAAAATAAATAAATAAATAAATAAATAAATATAAACTGGAACTTACGTCAATAAAAGTTTCATCTTAGTAACTATAGGAATGAAGTTTACACCATGGAGGGGGGGGGGAGGTCTCAGAGAACTTTATGACAGACACACACACACACACACACACACACACACACACACACACACCCACACACACACACACACACACACACCACAAGCCTTTTACCTAGATGAATTTATGCGCCATTAACCTAACCAGCTAAGTACAGGCGGTACAGACGCCATAAGTAGGTCCCCCTTTCACGAGTGCCATTTTGAAGGGGGTGAATAATAGCAATAGAGGTCATAATCCTGCTAACTAAGGTCATTATTCTGCTAGCTAAGGTCATTATCCTGCTAACTAAGGTCATTATCCTGCTAGCTAAGGTCATTATCCTGCTAGCTAAGGTAATTATTCTGCTAGCTAAGGTCATTATCCTGCTAGCTAAGGTCATTATCCTGCTAGCTAAGGTCATTTTCTTGCTAACTAAGGTCATTTTTCTGCTAAGGTAATTTTTTTATGCTAATTGAGGTCACTTTTGTTGCTAAGGTAATTTTTCTGCTAAACCTAGGGTAATTTTCCTGCTAACTAAGCTTATTTTCCTGCCAAATAAAGTAATTTTTCTGCTAACTAAGGTCATAGTCCTGTCAACAAAGTTAATTTTCCTGCCATCAGCTACCCAATATATGTTAGGATGTGTAAGTAACTTGGTATCTTCTGTATATAATATAATGAGAAAGGATCTGAAGATAATGCAGTGTGTATGGTGACGTGTACTGTAATTCATACCCCGGCCGCTAGGATTCTTCGTGGCGCTGCAAGACGTTATTGGTGTACTGTAATTCATACCCCGGCCGCTAGGATTCTTCGTGGCGCTGCAAGACGTTATTGGTGTACTGTAATTCATACCCCGGCCGCTAGGATTCTTCGTGGCGCTGCAAGACGTTATTGGTGTACTGTAATTCATACCCCGGCCGCTAGGATTCTTCGTGGCGCTGCAAGACGTTATTGGTGTACTGTAATTCATACCCCGGCCGCTAGGATTCTTCGTGGCGCTGCAAGACGTTATTGGTGTACTGTAATTCATACCCCGGCCGCTAGGATTCTTCGTGGCGCTGCAAGACGTTATTGGTGTACTGTAATTCATACCCCGGCCGCTAGGATTCTTCGTGGCGCTGCAAGACGTTATTGGTGTACTGCAATTCATACCCCGGCCGCTAGGATTCTTCGTGGCGCTGCAAGACGTTATTGGTGTACTGTAATTCATACCCCGGCCGCTAGGATTCTTCGTGGCGCTGCAAGACGTTATTGAAAAACTTTGATGAAAAGATGTGGCAGGAAAAACTTACCTGACCTATATTGCAGTGGATATTTGCAACGGGTGGTAATGTGTTGTTATGTAACTGCAACAGGAGGTCATGTGTTGCTATGTGTTGCTATATAACCGCAAAAAGAGGTAGTGTGTTGCTATCAGTTACCTAATATACGAAAGCTCACATAAACACTTACCCTTATATATATTTCGTAATAAATAAGTGAATAAATAAAGAAGACAAGTTTCGTATACATTTCAGTGTTTGTTGTGGCTTGTAATTCTCACCCCGGCCGCTAGGAGGAGTCCCGCAACGCTACAGGATATCTCAATTTCCTTTACTCGTTATAAAAAAAAAAAAAAAACCCACACAAGGACTTACTATTTTCCTCGCTTCACTTCTCTAATATTAACGTGGGAGGACTTTCTTCCCTTATCCCAACGAGGAAAAAAGTCGAGGATTTTTTTGTGAATTTTTTTTCTTCCGGGTTTCATTAAATAGAATCCTAGGATCAGTTTGTTATCTTTGTTATTTTTTTTATAATTTTCGAGGGTTGAGATGAGTTAGTTATTATAGCCTTGAGAAATAAGATTAAAGTTAGTTATATTTTCTCGGGTTCTTGCATATATCAGCATATCAACTACAATACGAAGAGGGATTAATATACAAATACAGCTGGTTATAATCTGTGTATATATGATTTTTTTATAAACATGTATGGTGTATATGTATGTTTTATGTATATATTATGTATATTTTTTTATTATACAGTAAAATGAACCATTGCTTTGTCGTTTATACCGTATTTTATAAACCTTTGTGTCAGTGAGAGAAATAACACACACACACACACACACACACAAAACTGTTCCATTGTCCAGTGTACAATATGGTCAGTGTATCGCACCACTGACACTGTCCATCTGTTTATGTCTCACACCATTTCCACCACTCAGAGAGTTTCTTTATCTTCTCTTCCATGTTTTCGAGATTCAAATATTTGTCTAATCATCACTACATATAACACCATCCATCATCACTACATATAACACCACCCATCATCACTACATATAACATCATCCATCATCACTACATATAACATCATCCATCATCACTACATATAACATCATCCATCATCACTACATATAACACCATCCATCATCACTACAAATCGCTAAAGTAGTTTCCGAGATTCTCTTGCGGACACACACACACAGACACACAGAGACACACACACACACACACACACACACTCACACACACACTCACACACACACACAAACACACACACAAACAAACAGACAGATTTCTTTGTTTTATATAGATAGATAGACTAAGGCAAAATACACACAAGTTATAGCATAAAGTTTATTTTTAATGAATAACAATATACATGAGGTAGTAGACAGGGAGGTACTGGGAAGATCTTGGAAGCATGAAGTGTTGTCCAATGGTAGACCCTGCTGCCAGATGTGACCAAGTCCCAGGTTTTTTATCTGACTTTTTCTCTCATTTATACATAAGTGCAGGGTTTCAATTGTTTCTCTTACTCTAACAACATAACATGCTGTACATGTATTGTTTCTCACTATTAATTTTTTTTATCTTATTGTTATTATTGTTTTTTTTGTGCCTTGGTGAGCTACTTCCGTAAAAAAAATAATGAAAACAAAAAATAAAAAATCCTTATATGTTTTAGTCTCAAACATAATTGAGAGGCCATCTTGTTGACAGCTGAGTCTTGGGCAGCCTGAGCCTCTCTCTTCAGTGTCTGAACGATACACACTGAAGGAGGTTCGACAATTCTAGTAGGGTTGGCCTCTTTTTTGAGTCCTTATGTTGGGCACCTTTCGCCCATAAGTCAAGATTTTCGGGGATGTTGTTTTCTAGCACGTGTGGCAACAGCGTGGCCAGCATCCAGCCAAAGCTATAGATATCGTTGGTAGGGTGGCAAGGCTCTCCGTTGAACAGCTGTGGGTCTGTAGACGGGTATGTTGTTGGTGAGTTGTCCCAATATTGTATGCAATCACCAGCTGGGTGTGAAGACCCGAAGTCGATCAGGGTGGCCCGTAGGTCGCCTTCTTTGTCTCGGAGTATACATATTTTGGCAGGCTTGAGATTCAGGTGGAGGATGTGTTTACTGTGCAGATATTTGACGGCGTTGAGCACCTGCTGCATGATCGAGATGAACTCGTTTGGTGAGTAGAGTTTTTTGGTGATGCAGGTGTGGAGGGGTTCGCCGGCGTACTGCGTCACAATGGTGAGGTACTCGGGAACTACGCCAACCAGACGCTGGACGCAAGGGAAGTTCTGCACGGAGGAGAGCTGAACGATCTCTCTTAGCATTATGTCTTGCACGACCGGGTCGTCGTAGTACTGCTTTAAGACCCATCGTTGATGGCCAACTTGTACTGCAAAACTGTGGCCAGAGGACCCTGAGCCCAGGTATTGGGGTTGCCGTTTGAGAATCATATTCTCGCAGATGAGAGTGTCGATGATTGTTACGCGGTGCTCCTCACAGGTGTCATACACCCGGTCGATGAAAGATTCTTCGTAAACAGTAGAGAAAGTCAT
>NW_024734800.1:12500-14580 GCF_018991925.1 Homarus americanus | reverse complement strand
TGTTTATTAGTATAATGTCAGGGTCAATTTCGCGATATATATTACTTGGGTTAATTCTCTCGGTCTTCCAGTTTCTTACGTTGTGTTGTATTATTCTTAAAGTTCTTACTGTTTGTCTATTGTCCATTATTTCTTATACTTGGATTGTGGCAGTCAGTTGGAGTGGAGACCTATCATCCTGTTTCCCGCTTCTGACTCTTCTATACTCTGACGGGTCTACTATTTTAAAGTCTTTGTCCGTAATCTTTAGTTTGTCCGTAGTAATTAGTGACCAGACATAATCTTCACTTAGGGATTTTTCTTGATATGTCCACTTGTATATCCCTCCTTCACAGTTTTTACTATTGTCCCTCCTGTTGGTCTCGATGTTGGGATTCCATGTTTTGTTGTAGTGATAACTTTTAATCCAATTTCTTCAGCAGATTCAGGTTGTATATTGTGATCAGTTTCCATCTTATCTTCTCTCCTCCTACTCCTTTGTCTGTCCTTTTGTTATTTCTATCTTCTCTTTGTCACTTCTAGTCATTTGTCTGGGATCTCTATCAGTCGCTTGTGTTCCTTGTGTATCAGCTGTTGCTCAAACCTTTGTTCGTCTTGATGTAGTCTTTCTCTCAGTTCGCTTGCATATGTTGTCTGAAATAGTTTTTCGGATTGTGGATTCTCTGGTAATATCATCTCTGGTAGGTTATTCAATTTAAACATTTTTTTTCCTTAATTCTCATTGTATGGTCGGGTGCAATGATATTGTGCAAATGTTGCATGGATCATAATCATTACTGCTTATCATGTATTGGCTCACTTAGGTTTAATACTGTGGATTCTGGTCTATGAGCCTCTTGGACCCTTCTCTTTGCTATTTCGGCGTATGTCGTATCCTTCTTGTCTTGTTCCTTTTTCCTTTGTTTCTTGTACTTTATCATGTGTTTTATTGGCATGCCATTTGCTAACGTCCTATGTCTATGTATACATTCCCGTTTCTCTTACAGTTGAGACAGCCAGCATGTGTATTCTTACATTCAGTGTAGGTATGGTCGTCGCCTGCACAATCTGAGCAGTACTTTTTTTCTTTTTCCGGACAGTCTCTCGTTGTGTGTTCTTCATATTTGTAGCAGGAGAAGCAAGTTTGCAGACTGATGAATGTCTCCTTCTTTATTTGATGTGGTGTGACTGACATGTTGAATATTAGAAAGCCCTGTTGTAAAACTTTCTCAGCCATTGACACTTCTTCAAACATGAGTATAGTCCTTTATCTTAATGACTTCTTCAATCTTCATCCACCTATTTTGGCGTTCCAGTTCTTCTTTCAGGTCTTCCTCCCGATCTCTTGATCGACTTGACGAACAAAACTGATCTTTTTGCTTTTTGTTCTGGTGGCATGACAACAATAAGGCCTTCATTGTAAAATATATCTCTTGCTTCTTTTGAAAGGATTTTATCTGAATCAAAGTCATCTTTACAGATTACTTTAAAACCTTCATTGGTGCTGAATATTCTAGTTAGTGGGACTTGCAGTTTGTTGTAAGTGATTTCTTGCGCGCCCTTCAATAGAGTGTCCTTATCTTTCTACCATATTTTCTAATGCTAGTTGTCATCTTGATTACATCTAATCCTAACACCAGGCTCCTGCCTGAGCAGTGACCTCCCCCACGGACGGGCGTCGGGCTCTGCACAGGGTTGCTCTGACTTATAATTATATCTAAAAAGTTGCCACCTACCGGTGACCCCCGGACAGGGGTGCCCTGCACTATCTGGGTTCCTTACCCCGGATAAACCGTATCATAGTCCGCCTCCCGTTCAAAGAACGGAGTGCATGAGGGGGATGAAAAAAGGAAAGAAGAGGACTTAGAGAGTAGAAACAGCCTACCTACCACGCCACGTTCGGTCAGCCAATCAGAACACCGCAGTAAACGTGCATGTATCACGCCACCGTGGGGCACCACTGATTGGCCAATCCAGGACGTAGACGCACGGGTAGTAGTCAAAATTTGGGTAGGCCAAATATTTGTTTTTTCCAAAGTTGGAATTTCCCGTACAATCTGTGATGGTAATTACACCGTCACTATGTTGAGTAAGTACAATC
>NW_024734800.1:0-7500 GCF_018991925.1 Homarus americanus | reverse complement strand
CCCACACCGAAACCCTTCAGCGCTCACCACTGCGACCCTCCTATTCACCGGGGCTTCGAGACCTCGCCTTGAGAGCGAGGCCGGTAGTGCGCCCGGCGGTCGAGTATCGGGAGAATGCTTGAGCGCCATACCATTTTAAGGGCTAGTTGCTTCGGCAGGTGAGTTGTTACACATTCCTTAGCGGATTCCAACTTCCATGGCCACCGTCCTGCTGTCTATAGCAACCAACGCCTTTCAATGGGATCTGAATGAGCATTCATTTAGGCCCCTTAACTCGACGTTTGGTTCATCCCACAGCGCCAGTTCTGCTTACCAAAAGTGGCCCACTAGATACTCAGATTAGTCGCCGGAGCTTCATCCCTACAAGCAAGCTCGGCATCTCACCCATTTAAAGTTTGAGAATAGGTTGAGGACGTTTCGTCCTCAAGACCTCTAATCATTCGCTTTACCGGATGAAATTCACCCTGCGAGTTCCAGCTATCCTGAGGGAAACTTCGGAGGGAACCAGCTACTAGATGATTCGATTAGTCTTTCGCCCCTATACCCAGCTCCGACGATCGATTTGCACGTCAGAATCGCTACGGACCTCCACCAGAGTTTCCTCTGGCTTCATCCTGGCCAGGCATAGTTCACCATCTTTCGGGTCCCAACATATGCTCTCATGGTACTTGCCGACGCTCAAGGGAAGCCTGCCTCGTGTGCTCACAAGCATCGACGGCCCGCTCGACGGACAGCACTGCCTTGGCAAGTCCCGGCCTGCGCCCCCTCCCATGAGGGGGAAATTAAACTTCGACCATCGCCCTGACGACCTCCCCACTACACGCAACGTCCAGAGACGGGGAGTATCTCACCCCGCTTGTCGCGCGGGGTGGGCGAGGCCGTTAGGCAGCCGTCAGGATCGCCCAAGACGCACCGGGAGGCCTGTTACAGCGCCCCGGCGCCCGTCACTTTCTATTTCGCTTTTGGGTTTAGTGAGCCCATTGACTTGGTACACATGCTAGACTCTTGGTCCGGTGAGCCAAGACGGGTCGGTGGATCACCGAATTTTTGCACACCAAGCAGCAAACTGCTGCCGGGCGGCGTAAGCCGGATGACCGCCGCAGGGCAGCCAGGACACCGGTGGTTCCCCTGTCGCGGGTCTCCCCCAGACGAGCTGAGAGAGTCGGCGGCGAGGTACCAGTCCGACCGGGTTTCGACGTCCCCGCAACGGGTCGCGGTGACCTAACACGAGAGGAAATACGCCCGCCGACGCCAGTGTGATAGTGGGGCGCGCTTCAAACATTTTGGGTCGCCAATTACAACACCCCACCCAGCCGACAGTCACCAGCTGAATCCCCAGTTCGACCTTCGAAGCTTCCAATTCGCTTGGTTTCAACGGTTTCAATGACTCTGAACTCTCTTCAAAGTTCTTTTCAACTTTCCTCACGGTACTTGTTCGCTAACGGTCTCTGCGGGTCATATTTATTCTTAGATGGAGCTTTCTTGCATTCACCTGCTTTAGCTGCACTTTCAAGCAACCCGACTCTACAGAGAGGCCCCTTCCGACCGTCCCATCTGTACCCTCCCGGGCGCCGCCATACGGGCCTGTCACCCTCCATGGGCAGTGGCCGCTTTCAAGCTTGACTTAGACGGTATGGGACGGCGTGCTGGACCCTCTGAAACGCAACACCCCTCGTGCCCGAAGACATCGAGGTTATGCGCTGGGCTTTTCCCGGTTCAGTCGCCCCTACTAAGGGAATCCCTGTTGGTTTCTTTTCCTCCGCTTATTAATATGCTTAAATTTGGCGGGTAGCTCTCTCCTACTACGAGGTCGATCGTGGTCTCATCATCCTTAGGGGGAACAAGTTCCCCAACCACGAAGCGGAAGACGCTCTGCCACCGACTTTCTTCACCACCGACATTACCAGGCAGGAAGGTTTGAGGGGCTTGTCGCGGGGGTACCAGCGGCCATGGCGCCGGCACTCCCACCCCTGACTCCGTTCCTTCTCATTGAGTGGTAAATAGCCAATAGGAAAAGTGTTCCAGCAGAACATCTCTCGCAGAGTCATATACACACACAGTTTTAATGCATATACGCTCGTGTTCCGCCCTTACTCGGCCGCACCTTTGCCGCTTAAATTTTGACCTCTTTCCCCGTTCCCGCATGCCACAGCAGTGGCACTTGTTTATCCGGAGAAAGAGAGCGAGAGTCGCAGTATTAATTGGCGTGAGCGGCCTTTCCGGCTGCAGAACTAGTGCTCTATCCCGGCGAGCGCGGTTATGAGGCGCAACACCGTCTTTAACGCGTTTAGAGAGAACTCCCCCTGCCTCCCTCCCAGTCATGAGATAGACGTGGACTCGTGGCGAACTCTCAAAGAGAACGCCCACACCGCGTCTGACCGTGGGAGAGGGTGGAGGAGCGCGTGAGGAAGAGCACGGCGTCACCCAAGCATTCTCATCTCTCTGCCTGCACCACTACATGGTAGACTGCGGGCCCAGGCGCACTCATCAATTTAGGTTCCACTGCAACGCATGCCAAGCACTCTTTTCGAGGTGATAGACGAAATTCCGGCGGGGCTTACTTAAAAGATATCCGACCCGGTTTCGTTTCCTCTTCGTGGGATGGAGTGCCTCTTAGAACATGTGCAGCATCAGCCATGAGCGGCCGACGGCCATTCGTGTCTCTGTGGACAGCAGGCAAAAGAGCGCCGCCTCCAGTTATTTGCGAGGGCGACAACTGTCGCTTTGTTGTGGTTGAATGTGGGTGCGCCAAGTCCATGGACTTGCTAGTGATAGGCTTGCGAGCTGGCACGCCACAAGAAGGCGCTGGGCGATAAACCTCAAGGCGAAGCCACTGGCTACTCGTGGTCGGGGAGACAGTCAGCAGGCAATCGAACTCGAAAGCAACCGATGGATGTATATTTCCGACCGAGGAGTGGCGGCTTAATAGTTTTCATATATGCCGCCGCCGCGAATATATGCTCAACTTGTCGATGTATCTGGTATTCTTGCGATTCACATACCGACACGCAGTTTGCTGCGGTCTTCATCGACCCACGAGCCGAGTGATCCCCCGTTAAGAGTTGTGTATTTGCCATTTTGTCTTTTTGCGACTAACCATCACAGGTCGAGTCTCAATGAAAGGGTTTGACAGACATAGCCCAAGTTTGTGGTTTGGGTTTGGCCGGACGGCTTGTTGTTGTTTTTTGACACTTGAATTTCACTCTTTTTGGGTCAAGAGGCTTATTCGCCGGTAGTAAGGAACGGACGGGCAGCCGTCCAAAGCCCCGTCCGTCCTCCTCCTCCGGTCTTCGCGCTCTCGCCCGAGCGTGGTCCACCTACAGCGTGGTGGTACCTATTTTTGGTGCGGGGGCCGGGATTGTCCTCTTTCGCTGCTGGAGTTGCCAGAGCAGAGCCCGAGACCGCCCAAATCAGGAGAGTAGTAGTAGTAGTTTTAAGAGCGCCCCGTTCTCTTTCTCTCTGTTAATGATCCTTCCGCAGGTTCACCTACGGAAACCTTGTTACGACTTTTACTTCCTCTAAATGATCAAGTTTGGACATCTTTCCGTCAGCTCGAGGCGACGACCCCAGAAAACCCTCGCGGGCAACGGGCCGACAATCCAAGAGCGCCAGTCCGAAGGCCTCACTAAATCATTCAATCGGTAGTAGCGACGGGCGGTGTGTACAAAGGGCAGGGACGTAGTCAGCGCAAGCTGATGACTTGCACTTACTGGGAATTCCTCGTTCATGGGAAACAATTGCAAGCCCCAATCCCTATCAAGAAAGGCTTTGAACGGGTTACCTGGCTCCTCGGAGGGGGGAAAACTCGTTGATCCTTCTTCAGGGCGCGGTGCCCAGAACATCTAAGGGCATCACAGACCTGTTATTGCTCAATTTCGTGCGGCTAGAATTGCCGCTTATCCCTCTAAGAAGAAGTTGCGAACTGGACACCATTTTCTGGAGATCCGTCGACTACTTAGTAGGCCAGAGTCTCGTTCGTTATCGGAATTAACCAGACAAATCGCTCCACCAACTAAGAACGGCCATGCACCACCACCCACCGAATCGAGAAAGAGCTCTCAATCTGTCAATCCTTCCGGTGTCTGGGCCTGGTGAGGTTTCCCGTGTTGAGTCAAATTAAGCTGCAGGCTCCACTCCTGGTGGTGCCCTTCCGTCAATTCCTTTAAGTTTCAGCTTTGCAACCATACTTCCCCCGGAACCCAAAGACTTTGGTTTCCCGGAAGCTGCCCGCCGGGTCATGGGAATAACGCCGGCGGATCGCTAGTTGGCATTGCTTATGGTTAGAACTAGGGCGGTATTCGATCGCCTTCGAACTTAACTGTTCTTGATTAATGAAAACATCTCTGCGTCGCCAGTAGTTCGCTCTTATGCATTTGTCCAAGCACTTTCACCTCTAGCGCCGCAATACCCACGCCCTCGCCTGTTCATTAGGTCATTGCCTCTCGGGTTCCGAAAAACCAACAAAATAGAACCGAGAACCTATTCCATTATTCCATCACCATTCGCCATTCAAATAGCCTGCTCTGGACACTCTAATTTTTTTCAGTAAACTTCTCCGCCACTCGACACTCGACAAAGAGTATCCCTGCGGCGAAAGGCCGGCGGCGGTTGTTCGGAGCGTGACAGTAAACACCGGCGGTGCACCGGTCGTCCGGAACTGAGATCCAACTACGAGCTTTTTTTAACCGCAACAACTTTAATATACGCTATTGGAGCTGAATTACCGCGGCTGCTGGCACCAGAGACTTGCCCTCCAATGGATAAATGCTAAAGGATTTAAAGGTATCATTCCGGATTATGGCCACCGGATGAGACTCACATCGTTATTTTTCGTCACTACCTCCCCGTGCCGGGAGTGGGTAATTTGCGTGCCTGCTGCCTTCCTTAGATGTGGCAGCCGTTTCTCAGGCTCCCTCTCCGGAATCGAACCCTGATTCCCCGTTACCCGTTATAGCCATTGTAGGCGCATAACCTACAATCGAAAGCTGATAAGGCAGACACTTGAAAGAAGCGGCGCCGGTGCGGAGACCGTGCGCTCAGCCCGAAGTTATTCAGATTCACCACAGGTGGGTTACGGACCGGGGCCCGACCAGTTTTGAACTAATAAAAGCGCTCTTCCTTTGCGGTCAGAGACCAATTGCATGTATTAGCTCTAGAATTGCCACAGTTATCCAAGTAAGTGGGTTTACAGATCCAATGAAACATAGCTGATTTAATGAGCCATTCGCGGTTTCGCCTTAAATCGGCTTGTACTTACACATGCATGGCTTAATCTTTGAGACAAGCATATGACTACTGGCAGGATCAACCAGGTAGCTGCTGCTGTTGGCGGCGCCTATCACGGCGGCCAAAATAGTGAGATTGAGAGAGAGGCAGAAGACATTGGGCGAGGGACCGCACGTTGGCCTTAGAGAAATAGCAAACCAGATGATCAGATCTAACTGCACCTTCTCTTGCTATCCTCGGCGCCGGCAGCGCTACCGTGTGTGCCAATCTCCTCCCTTATCCGCTCCTCTTTGCCCCAGCTCCAGCGAGGCAGCCGACATTGGGCGAGGGACCGCACGTTGGCGAATCTCCTCCCTTATCCGCTCCTCTTCTCTTTGCCCCAGCGAGGCAGAAGACATTGGGCGAGGGACCGCACGTTGGCCTTAGAGAAATAGCAAACCAGATGACCAGATCAAACTGCACCTTCTCTCGCTATCCTCGGCGCCGGCAGCGCCACCGTGTGTGCCAATCTCCTCCCTTATCCTCTCCTCTTCTCTTTGCCCCAGCGAGGCAGCCGACATTGGGCGAGGGACCGCACGTTGGCCTTAGAGAAATAGCAAACCAGATGATCAGATCAAACTGCACCTTCTCTTGCTATCCTCGGCGCCGGCAGCGCCACCGTGTGTGCCAATCTCCTCCCTTATCCGCTCCTCTCCTCTTTACTCAGCTCCAGCGAGGCAGCCGACATTGCGCGAGGGACCGCACGTTGGCCAATCTCCTCCCTTATCCGCTCCTCTTCTCTTCTCTTTGCCCCAGCGAGGCATAAGACATTGGGCGAGGGACCGCACATTGGCCCATCTCCTCCTCTCTCTCTTTCTCTTACTGTTTGTGGGGACGTGGGCTCATGAGCGCCATCGTCGCCCAATATTGGTTAGGTTGTGTATTTCACGGGTGGGAACCGCCATCATCGTTGTTAGGTGATGGGGTAACCCAACGTGTGCTTTGACGAGTTTTGGCTGTTAAACTCTCTTTTTAGTATACTCGGCTCCCAGACTGCGCCCTGGTCGTGTTGAACCATGAGCGTTGTCTATGCACATTTAGGGTAGCCGTTTGCGCGTGGAATAGTGCAATGAATCTCGGTCAAGAGACGGTTGGGCGCTGCATTGAAGGCCGGCACAGACGCGAAGACGGGGTGATCAGCCAACGCAAGTCCGCTAAGTTGGGCAGACAGCAAGGCGAAGGGGAGCCCCTGCTCTGGACTGAAAGGCCGCAGCATATGCTGTGACGGAAACTAGTAGGGTGGCGACGTGTGCCGAGAGAGCAGAGAGAGAGACGGAGTAAATAATGTCCAAACGGAAGAGAGACCTGGCAAGTGTAATTGATAGAGGCGAGCCATCACATAAGCCCGCCTCCACTGCTATTCCTCTGATCCAATGAGACCAAATCTCTCTCTCCTGTTCCAGCCGTATTGCAGGGCAGGTGGTAGTTGACGGCAATTTGGTTGTTGTTTTTGAATGCCGCGCTTATACGCGAGAGGTGCCGGCGGCCCCGCCAAGGAAGATATTTCACACCGAATATGTGTGTGAAGGCACCCTCTCCCCTTAATATAGTGAAATAGTGCAATCCAGCATACAAGGTCGGACGATAGGACATTCACCGTACCGCACCTCGAGAGTGGATGTTGGGTAAGGTTAAAACCGGACTGTTCGCAGACAGCCGAATAACCCGGTTCCGGACTAATCGGTGGATGCAACATCATGATGATGCTGCTGCTGTCGCGGAAACCGCAGTGGCGACGTGAGAGAGTAATAATGTTCAATAGGGAGAGCGACCTGGCTAGTGTAATTGATAGATCTCGAGCCTACTCGCCATTAGCCCGCTCCACTGCCATTCCTCTGACCCAATGAGACTATTCTCTCTCTCGCTCTCCTTCTGCTCCAGCCATTGCAGGGCAGGGAGAGGAAATCGACGGCAATTTTGGTTGTTGTTTTTTGAATGCCGCGTTTTGCTTCGCAGAGGCGCCGAAGCGCTCCGCTGGGGGGCGGAAGATATTTCACATCGAATATGTGTGTGAAGGCACCCTCTCCCCTTAATATAGTGAAATAGTGCAATCCAGCATACAAGAGCGGACGATAGGACAGTCACCGTACCGCACCTCGAGAGTGGAAGTTGTTTGATCGTTTGTTAGGCAAGGTTAAAACCCGACTGTTCGCGAACAGCCGAATAACCCGGTTCCGGACTTACAATAGACGCACCATCATGATGCTGCTGCTGTCGCGGAAACCGTGGTGGCGA
>NW_024734799.1:0-18105 GCF_018991925.1 Homarus americanus | reverse complement strand
GGGGACTTTGTTATACTCGACCAAGGAATTTGTTATATTCGATCAGGGGATATGTTATACTCTATCAGAGAACTTTGTTATACTCGATCAGGGGACTTTGTTATACTTGATTAGGGGACTTTGTTATTCTCGATCAGGGGACTTTGTTATACTTGATCAGAGGACTTTGTTATACTCGACCAGGGGCCTTTGTTATGCTCGATTAGAAAACTTTGTTATTGTCGACCAGGGGACTTTAATATACTCCACCAGGGACTTGTTATACTCGATCAGGGGATATGTTATTCTCGATCAGGGGACTTGGTTATACTCGGTTCAGGGGACTTTGTTATACTCGATCTGGGGACTTTGTTATACTCGATCAGGAAACTTTGTTATACTCATCCAGGGGGTTTTGTTATACTCGATCAGGGGACTTTGTTATACTCGATAAGGGGACTTTGTCTTACTCGATCAGGGCCCTTTGCGATACTCGACCATGGGGACTTTGTTATAATCGATCAGGGGTCTTTGGTATGCTCGATCTAGGGACTTTGTTATTCTGGGCAAGGGGACTTTTTTATACTCGATCAGGGGACTTTGTTACACTGGTCCAGAGGACATTTTTATACTCGATTAGGGGACTTTGTTATACTCGATTAGGGGACTTTTGTTACACTCGATCAGGCGACTTTGTTATACTCGACCAGGGGCCTTTATTATACTCGATTAGGGGACTTTGTTATACTCGATATGGGGACTTTGTTATACTCGATAATGGGGAATTTGATATACTCGATCAGAGGACTTTGTTATACTCGATTAGAAAACTTTGTTATACTCGAACAGGGGATTTTGTTATACTCGATTAAGGGACTTTGTTATATTCGATAAGGGGAATTTGTTATACTCGATAAGGGGACTTTGTTATACTCGATCAGAGGACTTTGTTATACTCGATTAGAAAACTTTGTTATACTCGACCAGGGGATTTTGTTATACTCGATCAATGGACTTTGTTATATTCGATAAGGGGAATTTGTTATACTCGATAAAGGGACTTTGTTAGACACGAACAGGGGACTTTGTTATACTCGACCAGGGACTTTGTTATACTCGATGAGGGGCCTTTGTTTATACTCGATCAGGGGTTTCTTATGCTCGATGAGGGCGCTGTTATATCGATCAGGGCCTTTGGATCAGGGACTTTGTTATACTCGATTAGAGGCCTTTTTTGGACTCGATTAGGGGACTTTGTTATACTCGAGCAGGGGGCTTTGTTATACTCGATCAGGAGGCTTTGTTGTACTCGGTCAGGGGACTTTACTATACTCGACCAGGGGACATTGTTATACTCGACCAGGGGGCTTTGTTATACTCGATAAGGGGACTTTGTTATAATCGATCAGGAGGCTTTATTTTATTCGATCAGGGGACTTTGCTATACTTGACTAGGGGACTTTGTTATACTCGAACAGGGGGCTTTGTTATACTCGACCAGAGAACTTTTTTATACTTGACCAATGAACTTTGTTATACTCGATGAGGGGCCTTTGTTATACTCGATTAGGGGACTTTGATATACTCGATCAGGAGGCTTTGTTATACTCGATCAGGGGACTTTGTTATACTCGATCAGGGGACTTTGTTATACTGGACCAGGGGACTTTGTTATACTTGATAAGGGGACTTTGTTATACTCGATCAGGGGACTTTGTTATACTCGTCTAGGGGGCTTTTTTATACTCGATCAGGGGACTTTGTTATACTCGATCAAAGGAACTTTGTCTTACATGATGTGGGCCCTTTGCTATACTCGACCAGGGGACTTTGTTATAAACGATCAGGGGACTTTGTTATGCTCGATATGGGGACTTTGTTATACCGGGCCAGGGGACTTTTTTGTACTCGATCAGGGGACTTTGTTATACTGGACCAGAGGATTTTTTTATACTCGATCAAGGGACTTTGTTATACTCGATCAGGGGACTTTGCTATAATCGATCAGGGAAATTTGGTATGCTTGATCTAGGGAATTTGTTATACTGGGCCAGGGAACTTTTTTATACTCGATCAGGGGACTTTGTTACACTGGACCAGGGGACATTTTTATACTCGATCAGGGGACTTTGTTATACTTGATCAGGGGACTTTTGTTACACTCGATCAGGGGACTTTGTTATACTCGACCAGGGGCCTTTGTTATACTCGATCAGGGGACTTTATTATACGCGATCAGGAGACTTTGTTATACTCGATTAGGGGCCTTTGTGATACTCGATCAGGGGACTTTCTTATACTCCACCAGGGACTTTCTTATATTCGATCAGGGGATATGTAATACTCGATCAGGGGACTTTGTTATACACGATCAGGGATGTTTGTTATACTCGTCCAGGGGGCTTTGTTATACGCGATAAGGGGACTTTGTTAGACTCGAACAGGGGACTTTGTTATACTCGACCAGGGGACTTTGTTATACTCGATTAGGCGGCTTTGTTATACTCGATCAGGGGACTTTCTTATGCTCGATGAGGGGCCTTTGTTATACTCGATCAGGGGCCTTTGTTATACTAGATCAGGGGACTTTGTTATACTCGATTAGAGGCCTTTTTTGGACTCGATTAGGGGACTTTGTTATACTCGAGCAGGGGGCTTTGTTATACTCGATCAGGAGGCTTTGTTGTACTCGGTCAGGGGACTTTACTATACTCGACCAGGGGACATTGTTATACTCGACCAGGGGGCTTTGTTATACTCGATAAGGGGACTTTGTTATAATCGATCAGGAGGCTTTATTTTATTCGATCAGGGGACTTTGCTATACTTGACTAGGGGACTTTGTTATACTCGAACAGGGGGCTTTGTTATACTCGACCAGAGAACTTTTTTATACTTGACCAATGAACTTTGTTATACTCGATGAGGGGCCTTTGTTATACTCGATTAGGGGACTTTGTTATACTCGATTAGGAGGCTTTGTTATACTCGATCAGGGGACTTTGTTATACTCGATCAGGGGACTTTGTTATACTGGACCAGGGGACTTTGTTATACTCGATCAGGGGACTTTGTTATACTCGATCAGGGGACTTTGTTATACTCGTCTAGGGGGCTTTTTTATACTCGATCAGGGGACTTTGTTATACTCGATCAAAGGACTTTGTCTTACATGATGAGGTGCCCTTTGCTATACTCGACCAGGGGACTTTGTTATAAACGATCAGGGGACTTTGTTATGCTCGATATGGGGACTTTGTTATACCGGGCCAGGGGACTTTTTTGTACTCGATCAGGGGACTTTGTTATACTGGACCAGAGGATTTTTTTATACTCGATCAAGGGACTTTGTTACACTCGATCAGGGGACTTTGCTATAATCGATCAGGGAAATTTGGTATGCTTGATCTAGGGAATTTGTTATACTGGGCCAGGGAACTTTTTTATACTCGATCAGGGGACTTTGTTACACTGGACCAGGGGACATTTTTATACTCGATCAGGGGACTTTGTTATACTTGATCAGGGGACTTTTGTTACACTCGATCAGGGGACTTTGTTATACTCGACCAGGGGCCTTTGTTATACTCGATCAGGGGACTTTGTTATACGCGATCAGGAGACTTTGTTATACTCGATTAGGGGCCTTTGTGATACTCGATCAGGGGACTTTCTTATACTCCACCAGGGACTTTCTTATATTCGATCAGGGGATATGTAATACTCGATCAGGGGACTTTGTTATACACGATCAGGGATGTTTGTTATACTCGTCCAGGGGGCTTTGTTATACTCGATAAGGGGACTTTGTTATACACGATCAGGGGACTTTGTCTCATTCGATCAGGGCCTTTGTTATACTCGACCTGGGGACTTTGTTATAATCGATCAGGGGACTTTGTTACGCTCGATCTGGGGACTTTGTTATACTGGGCCAGGAGACTTTGTAATACTCAATCAGGGGATATGTTATAATCGATCAGGGGACTTTGTTTTACTGGACCAGGGGACTTTGTTATACTCGATCATGGAACTTTGTTATACTCGATCAGGGAACTTTGTTATAATCGTCCAGGGGGCTTTGTTATACTTGATCAGGGGACTTTGTTATACTCGATAAGGGGACTTTGTTATACTCGATCAGTGGACTTTCCTATATTTGACCAATGGACTTTGCTAAACTCGATGAGGGACCTTGGTTATACTCGATCAGGGGACTTTGTTATACTCGACCAGGGGACTTTGTTATACTCGAGCAGGGTACTTTGTCATACTCGACCAGAGGACTTTGTTATACTCGATCAGAGGATAGGTTATACTCGATCAGGCGACTTTGTTATACTCGATCAGGGGACTTTGTTATACTTGATTAGGGGACTTTGTTATACTCGATCATGGGACTTTGTTACACTGGACCAGGGGACATTTTTATGCTCGATTAGGGGACTTTGTTATTCTCGATCAGGGGACTTTTGTTAAACTCGATCAAGAACTTTGTTATACTCGACCAGGGGCCTTTGTTATACTCGATTAGGGGACTTTGTTATACTCGATAAGGGGACTTTGTTATACTCGATAAGGGGAATTTGTTATACTCGATAAGGGGACTTTGTTAGACTCGAACAGGGGACTTTGTTATACTCGACCAGGGGACTTTGTTATACTCGATTTGGCGGCTTTGTTATACTCGATCAGGGGACCTTCTTATACTCGATGTGGGGCCTTTGTTATACTCGATGAGGGGCCTTTGTTATACTAGATGAGGGGACTTTGTTATACTCGATTAGAGGCCTTTTTTGGACTCAATCAGGGGATTTTGTTATACTCGAGCAGGGGGCTTTGTTATACTCGATCAGGGGACATTGTTATACTCGATCAGGAGGCTTTGTTTTACTCGATCAGGGGACTTTGCTACACTCGACCAGGGGACTTTGTTATACTCGAGTAGGGGGCTTTGTTATACTCGATTAGGGGACTTTGTTATACTCGATGAGGAGGCTTTGTTATACTCGATCAGGGGACTTTGCTATACTCGACCAGGGGACTTTGTTATAATCGATTAGTGGACTTTTTTATACTCGACCAGGGAACTTTGTTATCCTTGACCAATGGACTTTGTTATACTCGATGAAGGGCCTTTGTTTTACTCAATGAGGGGACTTTGTTATACTCGACCAGGGGACTTTGTTATACTCGATCAGGGGACTTTTTTATACTCGACCAGAGGACTTTGTTATACACAATCAGGGAATATGTTATACTTGATCAAGGGACTTTGTTATACTCAACAAGGGGACTTTGTTATAATCGATCAGGGGACTTTGTTATATTCTAAAGGGGACTTTGTTATACTCGATCAGGGGACTTTGTTATACTCGATCAGAGGACTTTGTCTTACTCGATCAGGGCCCTTTGCTATACTCGACCAGAGACTTTGTTATAATCGATCAGGGTATTTTGTTATGCTCGATATGGGGACTTTTTTATACCGGGCCTGGGGACTTTTTTATACTCGATCAGGGGACTTTGTTATACTCGATCACTGGACTTTTGTTATACTCGATCAGGGGATTTAATGTTCGACTCGAACAGGGGACTTTGTTATACTCGACCAGGGGACTTTGTTATAATCGATCAGGGGATATGTTATACTCGATCAGGGGACTTTGTTATACTCGATCAAGGGACTTTGTTATACTTGATTAGGGGACTTGTTATACTCGATCAGGGGAGTTTGTTATACTTGATCAGAGGACTTTGTTATACTCGACCAGGGGCCTGTGTTATGCTCGATTAGAAAACTTTGTTATACTCGACAAGGGGACTTTCTTATACTCCACCAGGGACTTGTTATACTCGATCAGGGGATATGTTATACTCGATCAGGGGACTTTGTTATACTCGGTTCAGGGGACTTTGTTATACTCGTCCAGGGGGCTTTGTTATACTAGCATCAGAGGACTTTGTTATGCTCGATGAGGGGACTTTGACTTACTCGATGAGGAACCTTTGTTATACTCGACCAGGGGACTTTGTTATAATCGATTAGGGGACTTTGTTATGCTCGATCTGGGGAATTTGTTAAACTGGGCCAGGAGACGTTGTTATACTCGATCAGGGGATATGTTATACTCGATCAGGGGACTTTGTTATACTGGAGCAGGGGACTTTGTTATACTCGATCAGGGGACTTTGTTATACTCGATCAGGGAACTTTGTTATACTCATCCAGGGGGTTTTGTTATACTCGATCAGGGGACTTTTTTATACTCGATCTGGGGACTTTGTCTTACTCGATCAGGGCCCTTTGCTATACTCGACCGGGGGACTTTGTTAAACTCGAACAGGGGCCTTTGTTATACTCGATTAGGGACTTTTTTATACTCGAGCAGGGGGCTTTGTTATACTCGATTAGGGGACTTTGTTATACTCGATCAGGAGGCTTTGTCTTATTCGATCAGGGGACTTTGCTATACTCGACCAGGGGACTTTGTTGTACTTGATCAGAGGACTTTGTTATACTCGACCAGGGGCCTTTGTTATGCTCGACCAGGGGCCTTTGTTATGCTCGATTAGAAAACTTTGTTATACTCGACCAGGGGACTTTGTTATACTCCACCAGGGACTTGTTATACTCGATCAGGGGATATGTTATACTCGATCAGGGGACCTTGTTATACTCGATCAGGAGGCTTTGTTATACTTGATCATGGGACTTTGCTATATTCGACCAGGGGACTTTGTTATACACGATGAGGGGACTTTGTTATACTCGACCAGGGGACTTTTTTATACTTGTCCAATGGACTTTCTTATACTCGATGAGGGCCCTTTGTTATACTCGATCAGGGGCATTTGTTATACTCGAGCAGGGGACTTTGTTATACTCAATTAGGGGATTTTTTTATACTCGACCAGAGGACTTTGTTATACTCGATCATGGGATATGTTATACTCGATCAGGGGACTTTGTTATACTCAATCAGGGGACTTTGTTATACTCGATTAGGGGCCTTTGTTATACTTGATGAGGGGGTTTTGTTATACTCGACCAGGGGACTTTGTTATACTCGATCAGGGGACTTTGTTATACTCGACCAGGGGACTTTTTTATACTTGATCAGGGGACTTTGTCATACTCGATCAGTGGACTTTCCTATATTTGACCGATGGACTTTGCTATACTCGATGAGGGGTCTTTGTTATACTCGATCAGAAAACTTTGTTATACTCGACCAGGGACTTTGTTATACTCGATGAGGGGATATGTTATACTCGATCAGGGACTTTGTTATATACTCGATCAGGGACTTTGTTTATACTTGATTAGGGACTTTGTTATTCTCGATCAGGGGACTTTGTTATACTTGATCAGAGGACTTTGTAAATCTTCGATTGAAAACTTTGTTATACTCGACCAGGGGACTTTGTTATGCTCGATCAGAGGACTTTGTTATACTCGATCGGGGGACTTTGTTTTACTCGATGAGGGGGCTTTGTTATACTCGATCAGGGGACTTTGTTTTACTCGATGAGGGGGCTGTATTTTACTCGATCAGGGGATTTTGTTATACTCGATCAGGGTACTTTGTTTTACTCAATCTGGGGACTTTTTTATATTCGATCAGGGGAATTTGTTATACTCGATCAGGGGGCTTTGTTATACTCGACCAGGGGACTTTGTTATGCTCGATCAGAGGACTTTGTTATACTCGATCGGGGGATTTTGTTTTACTCGATGAGGGGGCTTTGTTATACTCGATCAGGGGACTTTGTTTTACTCGATGAGGGGGCTTTATTTTACTCGATCAGAGGAGTTTATTATACTCGATCAAGGGCATTTGTTATACTCGGTTCAGCGGACTTTGTTATACTCGATCTGGGGACTTTGTTATACTCGATGAGGAAACTTTGTTATACTCATCCAGGGGGTTTTGTTATACTCGATCAGGGGACTTTGTTATACTCGATAAGGGGACTTTGTCTTACTCGATCAGGGCCCTTTGCTATACTCGACCAGGGGACTTTGTTATAATCGATCAGGGGTCTTTGGTATGCTCGATCTAGGGACTTTGTTATTCTGGGCAAGGGGACTTTTTTATACTCGATCAGGGGACTTTGTTATACTGTACCAGGGGACTTTGTTATACTCGATCAGGAGACTATGTTATACTCGATCAGGGGACTTTGTTATACTCGTCTAGGGGGCTTTTTTATACTCGATCAGGGGACTTTGTTATACTCGACCAGAGAACTGTTTTATACTCGATGAGGGGCCTTTGTTATACTCGATTAGGGGACTTTGTTATACTCGATGAGGAGGCTTTGTTATACTCGATCAGGGGACTTTGTTACACTGGTCCAGAGGACATTTTCATACTCGATTAGGGGACTTTGTTATACTCGATTAGGGGACATTTGTTACACTCGATCAGGGGACTTTGTGATCCTCGACCAGGGGCCTTTATTATACTCGATTAGGGGACTTTGTTATACTCGATATGGGGACTTTGTTATACTCGATAAGGGGAATTTGTTATACTCGATAAGGGGACTTTGTTAGACTCGAACAGGGGACTTTGTTATAACCAGGGGACTTTGTTATACTCGATTAGGCGGCTTTGTTATACTCGATCAGGGGACTTTCTTATACTCGATGAGGGGCCTTTGTTATACTCGATGAGGGGCCTTTGTTATACTAGATCAATGGACTTTGTTATACTCGATTAGAGGCCTTTTTTTGACTCGATTAGGGGACTTTGTTATACTCGAGCAGGGGGCTTTGTTATACTCGATCAGGGGAATTTGTTATACTCGATCAGGAGGCTTTGTTGTACTCGTCAGGAGACTTTACTATACTCGACCAGGGGACATTGTTATACTCGACCAGGGGGCTTTGTTATACTCGATTAGGGGACTTTGTAATAATCGATCAGGAGGCTTTGTTTTATTCGATCAGGGGACTTTGCTATACTTGACTAGGGGACTTTGTTATACTCGAACAGGGGCTTTGTTATACTCGACCAGAGAACTTTTTTATACTTGACCAATGAACTTTGTTATACTCGATGAGGGGCCTTTGTTATACTCGATTAGGGGACTTTGTTATACTCGATCAGGAGGCTTTGTTATACTCGATAAGGGGACTTTGTTATTCTCGATCAGGGGACTTTGTTATACTGGACCAGGGGACTTTGTTATACTCGATCAGGGGACTTTGTCTTACATGATCAGGGCCCTTTGTTATACTCGACCAGGGGACTTTGTTATAATCGATCAGGGGACTTTGTTATGCTCGATATGGGGACTTTGTTATACCGGGCCAGGGGACTTTTTTGTACTCGATCAGGGGACTGTGTTATACTGGACCAGAGGATTTTTTATACTCGATCAAGGGACTTTGTTATACTCGATCACTGGAGTTTTGTTATACTCGATCAGGGGACTTTTTTATACTCGACCAGAGGCCTTTGTTATACTCGATCAGGGGACTTTGTTATACTTTTAAAGGGGACTTTGTTATACTCGATAAGGGCAATATGTTATACTCGATAAGGGGATTTAATGTTAGACTCGAACAGGGGACTTTGTTATACTCGACCAGGGGACTTTGATATACTCGATCAGGGGACTTCGTTATACTTGATTAGGGGACTTTGTTATACTCGATCAGGGGACTTTGTTATACTTGATCAGAGGACTTTGTTATACTCGACCAGACGCCTTTGTTATACTCGATCAGGGACTTTGTTATACTCGATAAGGGGACTTTGCTATACTCGAAATGGGAATATGTTATTCTCGATAAGGGGATTTAATGTTAGACTCGAACTGGGGACTTTGTTATACTCGACCAGGGGACTTTGTTATATTCGATCAGGGGATATGTTATACTCGATCAGAGAACTATGTTATACTCGATCAGGGGACTTTGTTATACTTGATTAGGGGACTTTGTTATACTCGATCAAGGGACTCTGTTGTACATGATCAGAGGACTTTGTTATACTCGACCAGGGGCCTTTGTTATGCTCGATTAGAAAACTTTGTTATTCTCGACCAGGGGACTTTGTTATACTCGACCAGGGAACTTTTTTATACTTGATCAGGGGACTTTGTCATACTCGATCAGTGGACTTTACTATATTTGACCGATGGACTTTGCAATACTCGATGAGGGGTCGTTGTTATACTCTATCAAGGGACTTTGTTATACTCGACCAGGGAACTTTGTTATACTCGATCAAGGGATATGTTATACCCGATCAGGGGACTTTGTTATACTCGATCAGGGGACTTTGTTATACTTGATTAGGGGACTTTGTTATACTCGATCAGGGGACTTTGTTATACTTGATCAGAGGAATTTGTTATACTCGACCAGGGGACTTTGTTATACTCCACCAGGAACTTGTTATACTCGATCAGGGGATTTGTTATACTCGATCAGGGGACTTTGTTATACTCGGTTCAGGGGACTTTGTTATACTCGTCCAGGGGGCTTTGTTATACTAGCATCAGAGGACTTTGTTATACTCGATGAGGGGAGTTTGTCTTACTCGATCAGGGCCCTTTGTTATACTCGACCATGGGACTTTGTTATAATTGATTAGGGGACTTTGTTATGCTCGTTCTGGGGACTTTGTTAAACTGGGCCAGGAGACGTTGTTATACTCGATCAGGGGATATGTTATACTCGTTCAGGGGACTTTGTTATACTGGAGCAGGGGACTTTGTTATACTCGATCAGGGGACTTTGTTATACTCGATCAGGGAACTTTGTTATACTCGTCCAGGGGGTTTTGTTATACTCGATTAGGGGACTTTGTTATACTCGATCAAGGGACTTTGTCTTACTCGATCAGGGCCCTTTGCTATACTCGACCGGGGGACTTTGTTATAATCGATGAGGGGTCTTTGGTATGTTCGATCTAGGGACTTTTTTATTCTGGGCAAGGGGGCGTTTTTATACTCGCTCAGGGGGCTTTGTTACAATGGACCAGAGGACATTTTTATACTCGATTAGGGGACTTTGTTATACTCGATTAGGGGACTTTTCTTACACTCGATCAGGGGACTTTGTTATACTCGAATAGGGGCCTTTGTTATACCCGATTAGGGACTTTTTTATACTCGAGCAGGGGGCTTTGTTATACTCGATTAGGGGACTTTGTTATACTTGATCAGAGGACTTTGTTATACTCGACCAGGGGCCTGTGTTATGCTCGATTAGAAAACTTTGTTATACTCGACCAGGGGACTTTCTTATACTCCACCAGGGACTTGTTATACTCGATCAGGGGATATGTTATACTCGTTCAGGGGACTTTGTTATACTCGGTTCAGGGGACTTTGTTATACTCGTCCACTGGGCTTTGTTATACTAGCATCAGAGGACTTTGTTATACTCGATGAGGGGACTTTGTCTTACTTGATGAGGAACCTTTGTTATACTCGACCAGGGGACTTTGTTATAATCGATTAGGGGACTTTGTTATGCTCGATCTAGGGAATGTGTTTAACTGGGCCATGAGAAGTTGTTATACTCGATCAGGGGATATTTTATACTCGATCAGGGGTCTTTGTTATACTGGAGCAGGGGACTTTGTTATACTCGTTCAGGGGACTTTGTTATACTCGATCAGTAAACTTTGTTATTCTCATCCAGGGGGCTTTGTTATACTCGATGAGGGGACTTTGTTATACACGATGAGAGAACTTTGTTATACTCGTCTAGGGGGCTTTGTTATACTCGATCAGGGTACTTTGCTATAATCGATCAGGGAAATTTGGTATGCTTGATCTAGGGACTTTGTTATACTGGGCCAGGGAACTTTTTTATTCTCGATCAGGGGACTTTGTTACACTGGACCAGGGGACATTTTTATACTCGATCAGGGGACTTTGTTATACTTGATCAGGGGACTTTTGTTACACGCGATCAGGGGACTTTGTTAAACTCAACCAGGGGCCTTTGTTATACTCGATCAGGGGACTTTGTTATACGCGATAAGGAGACTTTGTTATACTCGATTAGGGGCCTTTGTGATACTCGATCAGGGGACTTTCTTATACTCCACTAGGGACTTTCTTATATTCGATCAGGGGATATGTAATACTCGATCAGGGGACTTTGTTATACACGATCAGGGATCTTTGTTATACTCGTCCAGGGGGCTTTGTTATACTCGATCAGGGGACTTTGTTATACTCGATCAGGGGACTTTGTCTCATTCGATCAGGGCCTTTGTTATACTCGATCTGGGGACTTTGTTATAATCGATCAGGGGACTTTGTTTCGCTCGATCTGGGGACTTTGTTATACTGGGCCAGGAGACTTTGTAATACTCGATCAGGGGATATGTTATACTCGATCAGGGGACTTTGTTATACTGGACCAGGGGACTTTGTTATACTCGATCATGGGACTTTGTTATACTCAATCAGGGAACTTTGTTATACTCGTCCAGGGGGCTTTGTTATACTCGATTAGGGGACTTTGTTATACTCGATCAGGGGACTTTGTCTTACTCGATCAGGGCCCTTTGCTATTCTCGACCAGGAGACTTTGTTATAATGGATCAGGGGACATTGTTATGCTCGATCTGGGACTTTGTTATACTCGATCAGTGGACTTTCCTATATATGACCAATGGACTTTGCTAAACTCGATGAGGGGCCTTGGTTATACTCGATCAGGGGACTTTGTTATACTCGACCAGGGGACTTTGTTATACTCGATCAGGGGACTTTGTCATACTCGACCAGAGGACTTTGTTATACTCGATCAGAGGATATGTTATACTCGATCAGGCGGCTTTGTTATACTCGATCAAGGGACTTTGTTATACTTGATTATGGGACTTTGTTATACTCGATCAGGGGACTTTGTTACACTGGACCAGGGGACATTTTTATGCTCGATTAGGGGACTTTGTTATTCTCGATCAGGGGACTTTTGTTAAACTCGATCAGGAAACTTTGTTATACTCGACCAGGGGCCTTTGTTATACTCGATTAGGGGACTTTGTTATACTCGATAAGGGAATTTGTTATACTCGATACGGAGAATTTGTTATACTCGATAAGGGGACTTTGTTAGACTCGAACAGGGGACTTTGTTATACTCGACCAGGGGACTTTGTTATACTCGATTTGGCGGCTTTGTTATACTCGATCAGGGGACCTTCTTATACTCGATGTGGGGCCTTTGTTATACTCGATGAGGGGCCTTTGTTATACTAGATCAGGGGACTTTGTTATACTCGATTAGAGGCCTTTTTTGGACTCAATCAGGGGACTTTGTTATACACGAGCAGGGGGCTTTGTTATACTCGATCAGGGGACTTTGTTATAATCGATCAGGAGGCTTTGTTTTACTCGATCAGGGGACTTTGCTACACTCGACCAGGGGACTTTGTTATACTCAAGTAGGGGGCTTTGTTATACTCGATTAGGGGACTTTGTTATACTCGATGAGGAGGCTTTGTTATACTCGATCAGGCGACTTTGCTATACTCGACCAGGGGACTTTGTTATACTCGATTAGTGGACTTTGTTATACTCGACCAGGGAACTTTTTTATCCTTGACCAATGGACTTTGTTATACTCGATGAAGGGCCTTTGTTTTACTCGATGAGGGGACTTTGTTATACTCGACCAGGGGACTTTGTTATACTCGTTCAGGGGACTTTTTTATACTCGACCAGAGGACTTTGTTATACACAATCAGGGAATATGTTATACTTGATCAAGGGACTTTGTTATACTCAACAAGGGGACTTTGTTATACTCGATCAGGGGACTTTGTTATACTCTAAAGGGAACTTTATTATACTCGATCAGGGGACTTTGTTATACTCGATCAGAGGACTTTGTCTTACTCGATCAGGGCCCTTTGCTATACTCGACCAGGGGACTTTGTTATAATCGATCAGGGTACTTTGTTATGCTCGATATGGGGACTTTGATATACTGGGCCAGGGGACTTTTTTATACTCGATCAGGGGACTTTGTTATACTCGATCACTGGACTTTTGTTATACTCGATCAGGGGATTTAATGTTAGACTCGAACAGGGGACTTTGTTATACTCGACCAGGGGACTTTGTTATAATCGATCAGGGGATATGTTATACTCGATCAGGGGACTTTGTTATACTCGATCAGGGGACTTTGTTATACTTGATTAGGGGACTTTGTTATACTCGACCAGGGGCCTTGTTATGTGATTACTTTGCTCGATTAGAAAACTTTGTTATACTCGACCAGGGGACTTTCTTATACTCCACCAGGGACTTGTTATACTCGATCAGGGGATATGTTATACTCGATCAGGGGACTTTGTTATACTCGGTTCAGGGGACTTTGTTATACTCGTCCAGGGGGCTTTGTTATACTAGCATCAGAGGACTTTGTTATACTCGATGAGGGGACTTTGTCTTACTTGATGAGGAACCTTTGTTATACTCGACCAGGGGACTTTGTTATAATCGATTAGGGGACTTTGTTATGCTCGATCTGGGGAATTTGTTAAACTGGGCCAGGAGACGTTGTTATACTCGATCAGGGGATATGTTATACTCGATCAGGGGTCTTTGTTATACTGGAGCAGGGGACTTTGTTATACTCGTTCAGGGGACTTTGTTTTACTCGATCAGTGAACTTTGTTATTCTCATCCAGGGGGCTTTGTTATACTAGATGAGAGAACTTTGTTATACTCGTCTAGGGGGCTTTGTTATACTCGATCAGGGGACTTTGCTATACTCGATAAGGGAAATTTGGTATGCTTGATCTAGGAACTTTGTTATACTGGGCCAAGGAAATTTTTTATACTCGATCAGGGGACTTTGTTACACTGGACCAGGGGACATTTTTATACTCGATCAGGGGACTTTGTTATACTTGATCAGGGGACTTTTGTTACACTCGATCAGGGGACTTTGTTATACTCGACCAGAGGCCTTTGTTATACTCGATCAGGGGACTTTGTTATACGCGATCAGGAGACTTTGTTATACTCGATTAGGGGCTTTTGTGATACTCGATCAGGGAACTTTCTTATACTCCACCAGGGACTTTGTTATATTCGATCAGGGGATATGTAATACTCGATCAGGGGACTTTGTTATACTCGATCAGGGGACTTTGTCTTACTCGAGCAGGGCCCTTTGCTATACTCGATCGGGGGACTTTGTTTTAATCGATGAGGGGTCTTTGGTATGCTCGATCTAGGGACTTTTTTATTCTGGGCAAGGGGGCTTTTTTATACTCGATCAGGGGGCTTTGTTACAATGGACCAGAGGACATTTTTATACTCGATTAGGGGACTTTGTTATGCTCGATTAGGGGACTTTTGTTACACTCGATCAGGGGACTTTGTTATACTCGAACAGGGGCCTTTGTTATACTCGATTAGGGACTTTTTTATACTCGAGCAGGGGGCTTTGTTATACTCGATTAGGGGACTTTGTTATACTCGATCAGGAGGCTTTGTCTTATTCGATCAGGGGACTTTGCTATACTCGACCAGGGGACTTTGTTATACTCGACCAGGGGAATTTGTTATAGTCGACCAGGGAACATTTTTATACTTGACCAATGAACTTTGTTATACTCGATGAGGGGTCTTTGTTATACTCGATTAGGGGACTTTGTTATACTCGATGAGGACGCTTTGTTTTTCTCGATCAGGAGACTTTGCTATACTCGACCAGGGGACTTTGTTATACTGGGCCAGGAGACTTTTTTATACTCAATCAGCGGACTTTGTTATACTCGATCAGGGGACTTTGTTATACTCGTCAAGGGGGCTTTTTTATACTCGTTCAGGGGACTTTTTTATACTCGATCAGAGGACTTTGTCTTACTCGATCAGGGCCCTTTGCTATACTCAACCAGGGGACTTTGTTATAATCGATCAGGGTACTTTGTTATGCTCGATATGGGGACTTTGTTATACCGGGCCAGGGGACTTTTTTATACTCGATCAGGGGACTTTGTTATACTCGATCACTGGACTTTTGTTATACTCGATCAGGGGATTTAATGTTAGACTCGAACAGGGGACTTTGTTATACTCGACCAGGGGACTTTGTTATAATCGATCAGGGGATATGTTATACTCGATCAGGAGGCTTTGTTATACTTGATCAGGGGACTTTGCTATACTCGACCAGGGGACTTTGTTATACACGAACCGGGAACTTTGTTATACTCGACCAGGGGACTTTTTTAAACTTGACCAGAGGACTTTGTTATATTCGATTAGGGGACTTTGTTATACTCGATCAGGGGACTTTGTTATACTCGATCAGTGGAGTTTTTTATACTCGACCAGAGGACTTTGTTATATTCGATTAGGGGACTTTGTTATACTCGAACCAGGGGACTTTTTTATACTTGACCAATGGACTTTGTTCTAGTCAATGAGGGGCCTTTGTTATACTCGATCAGGGGACTTTGTTATACACGACCAGGAGACTTTGTTATACGCGATTAGGGGACATTTTTATACTCGACCAGAGGACTTTGTTATACTCGATCAGGGGATATGTTATACTCGATCAGGGGACTTTGTTATACTCAACCAGAGGACTTTGTTATACTCATATAGGGGACTTTGTTATACTCGATTTGGGGCCTTTGTTATATTTGATGAGGGGGTTTTGTTATACTCGACCAGGGGACTTTGTTATGCTCGATCAGGGGACTTTGTTATACTCGATCAGGGGATATGTTATGCTTGATCAGGGGACTTTGTTATACTCGATCAGGGGACATTGTTATATTTGATTAGGGGACTTTGTTATACTCGATTAGGGGACTTTGTTATACTTGATCAGAGGACTTTGATATACTCGACCAGGGGCCTTTGTTATGCTCGATTAGAAAACTTTGTTATACTCGACCAGGGGACTTTGTTATACTCCACCAGGGCTTTTGTTATACTTGATCAGGGTATATGTTATACTCGATCAAGGGACTTTGTTATACTCGGTAGAGGGGACTTTGTTATATTCGATCAGGGGATTTTGTTATACACGACCAGGGGACTTTGTTATACGCGATCAGGGGACTTTTTTATACTCGACCAGAGGACTTTGTTATACTCGATCAGGGGATATGTTATACTCGATCAGGGGACTTTGTTTTACTCCACCAGGGACTTTGTTATACTCGATCAGGGGATATGTTATACTAGGGTGTGTCATAGGAGGGAAGATCAGCTAAAACTAATGGCCCATCACTTTTTTGGTAGATTTTAGTGTATAAAAACAGAAAATAATTTCAGTTTTAATATTTTGCAACCTTTTGCTAGGTAAATTTTAGCGTGAAATTTATCAAAAATCTAACGTACAGCTGCATTAGTGCATTACAATTAAATAGTGAACATTGCTTTCTGACTTCATTCTTTAACAACCCAACTAACAATATTTTTTTCTGTTTCAGATTCTGATGCATTTATAAGTTGATAATATTTGCGATGGCTGCTTGTGTCAGGACGAGGAACCAAAAATCCAGCCATCTCAGTCACTATCTTGGGTCTGGGAGAGAGCTCCTGAAGTCGGAGTTGCCTACATTGAGAGATGCTTTGAGATACGGTGTTTTAATCAGGCAAATCAGTGAAAAGAACCAAAGAACTTACACAAACAAAGACATTGCCATTGATATGGCCAAAGCTGTCTTGGCACAGTACACTCTGGCTAACGCTCAGTTCAAGCCTCCAGTCATAACAAGTCAGAAGAATATTAGTGAGAGACTGCTAGCCAGTTGGGAAAAGGCAAGAGATATCTCTCTTGGGAGAGGGAAACTTGCAGTTAAGGACAGCTTTGCCAAGCAACTGGACCAGTTATTTGACATAATTACTTGCAAGTGCCCAATTGTTCTCTGTCCTGCGTTTGGATGCGATCGTGACTGTAAATCCGAGGCCCACATCTCCTGTATTTGCAAGCGTGAACTGAAGATTCCTGTGATCGAACTGGCATTTGTCAAAGCACAGAGAGAAGACTGGCAGTATAGGGGCTCTCATGATTTCTAGCCAAGATATTCCGGAGTTCAAGAGACAGGAGGCTGCCACAGAGAGACAGAAGAGGAGAAGAGTTGCCGAGGAAAAGAGACTTGA
>NW_024734798.1:0-20000 GCF_018991925.1 Homarus americanus | reverse complement strand
GGCTTTTGTTAAACCACCAATGTATGTACAGTGACCCCTCGTTTAACGAACACCTCGGTTAACGTAATTTCGATTAACGAACTGCCTTCCATAAGGATCTTCAATTCGGTTAACGAAAAAAAATTCAGTTAACGAAGTTCTTACGAACCGACCTCAACATGTTTTCGCTTGCACTGACCGGGCAACCAGCTTTAGTATCAGTCCGCCAATACATTAATCGGTTGTAGGGCTTAAATTCCTTACTATTTTAGTAAATATCAAGAAGTTTATACTATTCAATAATTTTAAAAGTTTAATATTCAATTTTTTAGTCATTTTAACAATTATTGAACATAATTGAAGGTAAAGTGACTAGTTTAATGCGCGGCATCCAGCCTCTTAACACAGCAAACAGGAGTTAGTCTCTCTCTGTTTTCAGTGGAGGTAACATCTTGCTTGAGACTCTCTTCAACTAAACGCTTTTTTCTGTGTTTCCAAGCAAATTATTGGTCATTTTGAAATATATTTTACATATTGACAATATATAATGCAGTGCAGTGTTGATTTAAAGAAAATAATCTTGAATTACACCAAGAGCTAAAATTTTATGGGTAAAATGGCGCCATGGGGTGACTTCTCTTCCACCCCAATGCCTTCTCTTCTTCCTTCTCCTCCACCCCCATTCTAAATCCCATCATCATAATCATCATCCAGGAGCCTTCTACATACACACCTCAAAGTAAGTGAACTTTTCTACCATTTTTGTTGAATTTAGGAAATTTTCGGTGAGCTGGAACCAATTACCCAAAAACCCATTGAAACAATGGTTTCGGTTAACGAACTTTTCGGTTAACGAACGACCTTCTGGAACGGATTGAGTTCGTTAACGGAGGGGTCACTGTAATAAGTCATTTATGTCCAATGTATATTTTCAGCCATCGGGCTGCAGAATTTTTTCAATAAACCGTTAATTATTATTATTATTATTATTATTATTATTATTACATACATACATACATACATACATACATACATACATACATACATATATACATACATACATACATACATACTGTAGCTGCTGAGTGTCTGTAAAGATAGACGGGACTTATATATATGGTATTTTATAGAACTTTTCCTTGTTATTTAGTGATAGCACTGGATTGAATTTTTTAATTTATCATTGGGTATGAATTTCCTCAGCCCAACCTTGATGATATCAATGACATGTTCAACAGTAGAATAAGGATCATCAGAAAAGATAGAAGACCAAGGAAAAGAGAAATACAAATCCCAATGCCTGTCTTAGTCTGAACCATTGTAATGCCAGTTGTGCCCTTTTTTAATTTTCATTGGACAGGCTTTGATAAGATAGTTGGTTGCTGAGATAAGGGAAATGGTTACAAGGGTCAAGAGGAGGGGAAACCTGGAGACGATTAGTTAAAAAAGAAACAAACGCCAATTACAGTATGTCCAATAATATCAAGGATATGTGTGAGTGCTGATGAGTGGTGTAATACTGAGTGAGGTGGAAAAAGGTTCCCCTCCACACCAACTTGGTCAGTGTGAGCAGAATATGTCAACCATTCTGTGTTATGGATGTTGACAGTAACCACCTGGCATTCATCATCATTTTACGGCCATTTACCACACTTGTATGAGTTAGCCAAGGTTATCTGATGACAGTTCTCCATGCTGCAAGGTCTTTTTCAGTCTCCCTTATCAAGCTCCTAATTCTAATGTCATTCTTGACCTATTCTTGGCTCTCCTTCCTTCCACATTTAGGCATTTTGACCCAGCCAGCATTATGAGTTAGGAAATAATAATTCTGTAGTTTGATAATACTGTAGTAAAGTACTTATATTACATCTCAGACTTGGAACATAGTACAGTATATATAAGAAGTTTGGATTACTGTAGACTAAATACAGGCAGACTCCAATATATGAAGGTTACATTCCTGAAAACATTTCAGTAATTGAATTTTCAAATATCATTGCAAATTCACAGACAAGTTTTGTAAACAAAAAAACATGTACTGTAATGTAAACCATACTGACCTCCCCTGCATTATACGCTTTATTAACTTCCTTGGTGATGGGGTCTATAAGTTGTACCTGACCCCCTAAAAGTCCCACTAGCAGTGAGACTCCTTCGGCATTTGCTGTTGTTGCATTGAAGTCGTGGCATGTAGGAACGTCTTCTTTGTTATAGGCTCTCTTGTCTATAGGTTTGGTCAAGTCCGCTGCCTGAAAAAATGTAAAAACTTGTAAAGCACGAGGCAGAGTGAAGACAATATGGTATAAAATTATCGTGACATTTACTGTGATGCAATTTTTTTAATAGTAGGCAAGTGGTAAAAACAGTCAGACATCTTGGATATCCTCCCTCTCTCCTATGGTTTGTGGGAAGTTGGCCAGAAAGTGAAGAGTGATCCTAAACCAAAGATAGCTGGTACATAGCAGCCAACAGGCAAAGTCCATGAGAGATAGTGTAACATCACACTTTGCAGTTGCCTCCCTTCCATGGGAACCTTTGCTTTTTATGACCTGTCAGGCTTAGTGTGTACAGTATATTAAAGTAAAGTGTCCACACAAAAATATTGATCCCTGTGACATTGTTATAGGACTATTTAATAAAAATATACATTAAGGATAAATAAAATACATTAAAACACATGAAAATCTTTATATTATATTACCCTGTATGTTTCCCTTTGATTTTAACACTAATTCAAGTTTATTTAGCATGGATTAAGCAAATGTTTGGAAGTAACCACAACTCAATATCCATGGTCCAGATCTGTTTGATCTCCTCCTGCAGGTGAAGTACTGTACAGTATTGATAATGTATTCCAAGTTAACAACTTGTGTTTCATCTGATTCAATGCATTCTCTATCGGGTTTCAGTCAAATGATTTCCCAGGCCCTTCTAGCATTCAAATACAGTATTCTTGCATATGCTTTGTGATGAATTTTATTTTTGGTGGCATGATGAGATGGCATGTTCAGCTCCTTTTGCAGTTGGCGGTGAATCATTCATCAGACACCATGAAGGAGGTTGTGGTGGGCTTCCATCATTTCTGCTGTAGATATTGTTGGAGTCTGCCTCTCATAGGCATGTCGGGGCCATTGTACACTCCTCGCCATTGCATTATGCGCGTGGTCGTGACCCATATAAACAAGAAGATGAAATATTAATAAAAAATTAATCTGAGAAGTTAACAAATTTCCAGTAGTCTATAGGCCTCCCCTTTTCTCTTGATACACTCCTGCAGGTGTGAAGGAACTGACTCTGCCAAGTTGTGGATTATTTGTGGGTCTAAATTATTCCACTCCTCAGAATGGCGGCCTTGTAGACGAAGCTTGATAATGCTCCACTTATTTTCTATCAGGTTAAGGTCAGGCAAATTGCTTGGCCAATCACTTATGAAAGCTACCCGACAGTCAACAAGCCATTGTATTACAGATTTTGCTGTGTGCCAAGGGGTACCATCCTGCATAAACACATCAGCGCAGGATTTTTCAAAAGACCCGGGTAAATAATCACAAAGCAGCTCCAAGTAGTTAAATTGATTCATCATCACATTCCTAGGTAACACAACAAGATCACCATTTCCAAAGTATGAGAAACAACCCCACACCATTAGTGATTCAGGATGCTTAACTGTGCTAAAAGTGAACTTGGGGTCAAGCGAATCACTCCTGGGGCGCCTGTACACATTAAAAGAAAACGTTGCCTCGTCATTCCACAGCACGTGCTACCACTTGGTCATATCCCACTGAGTGTTAGCCTTGGCAAAAGCGACCCTACGCTGCCTCTGGACAAAGGTGAGGAGTGGCTTCTTGCGTGTTCGGTGGCTGCAAACCTGCAGGAATGTCACGGTAAACGGTCCTTACATAAACATCACCTAAAAGTACAAGGTTTTTTCTTTCAATTCCCGTGCTGACAGACTTGGATTAGCATCAAGTTGCCTCTTAAGAACAGTTAACGTGCATTGGGAAGTTTTTCGAGCCTTCCCTGGCAGTCCGCTGTGCACTGGTGTTACCAACCCGACGTCATCTCAAAATCGTTTAATCCAAATCTGAACTGATCGCTCAATCACACCAACAATTCTTGATATTTCCTATACAGGTTTCTTGCCCTTATGCAGACTAATAATTGACGTTATCTGCTCTTTTGTTAAATATTTCCTCTTGTCCATTGTGGTAAAAAAACCAAAGAAACAACGGGCATTGTGGCAGTAAATAGGGGCAATGTCGGTGGGGGGGACTCCTAAATCTTCATTCACAAAATTTTCAAGGGCAATTGGTGAACGTTTTGATTGCTGGCTGACTTGTCCTCAAATCTCCCTTCGCTGCGAGACGTACCTGCCTGCCTCAGCCCCAGCTGGCTGGCTTGGAGGGGTGTGAGGCACTTCAGCAAAGATCACTTCCCGTCGGCCACCTCGCGCATAATGCAATGGCGAGGAGTGTAGAACTTTGTGGGCCTCCCAGGGCACAGTTTCCCAAGTAGAACAGAATTAGTGGAAAGACTGCATGTCATGTGCTTGTCTTAAATGTTGCTCTGCCTATTCCTGGATTTCCCTCAGAGGTACAATACTATTTAACCAAAAAAGACAAAGACATGAGCCTTTTCCTCACCAGAAAAAAATGGGGTTACTATGGCGATGTTGTTTTATATCATCAAAATGCAGCAGAAAATGATATAACTGCCTTGATACAGCTAAACACACAGTCCATGTGGAAACTCATACATAGAGGCCCAAGGTATCACTGAGTTGGCAGACAAAAGATTTTGCACCTATGGCAATTCAATTTGACAGGCAGTAACCTGGCTCTAATGATTGCATAAAAAAGCATCTAATTATGAAGCTGAGATCAATAGTTTTTGCTCACTGGAAGATGGCATCAAACTATAGAGGTAATTTATTATAAAATTGAAAACACTAAGACTGAACACTGAGTATAACAATCATGGTACAATACAGTGCCAAGTTAGGGTCTTATTTGAAAACAATAATATAAAATTAGATCAGATAATGATGAAAGGCAAACTTAATAGTGCTATTATAACATTTAGTGCTTTAAAGTGTTAAAATCCCCAGGCAGCTCTCATAGAGGAACCCATACCACAGGCAGCTCTCATAGAGGAACCCATACCCAGGCAGCTCTCATAGAGGAACCCATACCCAAGCAGCTCTCATAGAGGAACCCATACCCAGGCAGCTCTCATAGAGGAGCCCATACCCAAGCAGCTCTCATAGAGGAACCCATACCACAGGCAGCTCTCATAGAGGCCCATGCCCAGGCAGCTCTTATAGAGGAGCCCATACCCAAGCAGCTCTCATAGAGGAACCCATACCACAGGCAGCTCTCATGGGGGCCCATACCAGGCAGCTCTTATAGAGGGCCCATACAACGGCAGTTCTGGGAGCCCATACCCAGGCAGCTCTCATAGAGGCCCATACCCAGCCAGCTCTCATGAGAAGACCCATACCACAGGCAGCTCTCATAGAGGACCATACCCAGGCAGCTCTCATAGAGGAACCCATACCCAGGCAGCTCTCATGGGAACCCATACCCAAGCAGCTCATAGAGGCCCATAAAGCAGCTCTCATGAGAACCCATACCCAGGCAGCTCTCATGGGAACCCATACCCAGGCAGCTCTCATAGGGAACCCATACCCAAGCAGCTCTCATAGAGGGAGCCCATACCCAAGCAGCTCATGGGAACCCATACCACAGGCAGCTCTCATAGGGAGCCCATACCCAGGCAGCTCTTATAGAGGGCCCATACCACAGCAGTTCTCATAGGAGCCCATACCCAGGCAGCTCTCATAGGGAGCATACCCAGGCAGCTCTCATGGGGCCATACCCAGGCAGCTCTCATAGGGAGCCCATACCCAAGCAGCTCTCATAGAGGAACCCATACCAGGCAGCTCTCATAGAGGAGCCCATACCCAGGCAGCTCTTATAGAGGGCCCATACCACAGGCAGCTCTCATGGGGAGCCCCATGCAGGCAGCTCTCATAGGGGAGACCATACCACAGGCAGCTCTCATAGAGGGCCCAGGCAGCTCTCATGGGGCCCATGCCAGGCAGCTCATAGAGGAGCCCATGAGCAGCTCTCATGAGGCCCTAAGCAGCTCTCATGGGGAACCCATGCCCAAGCAGCTCTCATGGGGCATGCCCAGGCAGCTCATGGGGCCCAGCACCCAGGCAGCTCTCATAGAGGCCCATACCGGGCAGCTCTCATAGGGCCATACCAGGCAGCTCTCATGGGGAGACCCATCCCCAGGCAGCTCTCAGAGGACCCATACCCATGGAGCTCTCATAGAGGGCCATACCCAAGCAGCTCTCATGAGAGACCCATACCACAGGCAGCTCATGGGGAGCCCATACCCAGGCAGCTCTCATAGAGGAGCCCATGCCAGGCAGCTCTCATGGGGCCCATGCAGGCAGCTCTCATGGGGAGCCCATACCCAAGCAGCTCTCATGGGGAACCCCATACCCAAGCAGCTCTCATGGAGGGCCCATGCCCAGGCAGCTCATGGGGGCCATGCCAGGCAGCTCTCATAGGGAACCCCACCACAGGCAGCTCTCATGGGGAACCCATACCCAGGCAGCTCTCATAGGGAGCCCATACCCAGGCAGCTCTCATGGGGAGCCCATACCCAAGCAGCTCATAGAGGGCCATACCCAGGCAGCTCTCATAGGGAACCCCATACCACAGGCAGCTCTCATGGGGGCCATACCCAGGCAGCTCTTATGGGGCCCACTCAGGCAGCTCTCATGGGGCCCATGCCAGGCAGCTCTCATGGGGGCCCATACCCAGGCAGCTCTCAGAGGGGCCCATGCAGGCAGCTCTTATAGAGGCCCCATACCACAGGCAGCTCTCATAGGGCCCATGAGCAGCTCTTATGGGGCCCATACCAGGCAGCTCTTAGAGGGGCCCATGCAGAGCAGCTCTTTAGAGGCCCCATACCACAGGCAGCTCTCATGGGAACCGCTACAGGCAGCTCTTATGGGGAGCCCATGCAGGCAGCTCTCATAGGGAGACCCCATGCCCAGGCAGCTCTCATGGGAGGGGCCCATGCCAAGCAGCTCTCATGGGGAGCCCATGCCCAAGCAGCTCTCATAGAGGGGCCCATACCCAGGCAGCTCTCATGGGGGCCCATACCCAGGCAGCTCATGAGAGGAGCCCATGCCACAGGCTCTCATGGGAACCCATACCCAGGCAGCTCTCATAGGAGGAACCCATGCAAGCAGCTCTCATGGGGAACCCATGCAAGCAGCTCTCATGGGGAGCCCATGCCCAGGCAGCTCTCTAGAGGGCCCATACCCAGGCAGCTCTCAGGGCCCATGCCCAGGCAGCTCTCATGGGGCCCATGCCCAGGCAGCTCTCATGGAGGGGCCCATACTCGGACAACTCATAGAGGGCCCATACCCAGGCAGCTCTTATGGGGAGACCAGACAGGCAGCTCTTATAGAGGAGACCATGCAGACAGCTCTCAGGGCCCATGCAGGCAGCTCTCATAGAGGAGCCCATACCCAGGCAGCTCTTATGGGGAGAGCCCATGCAGGCAGCTCTCATGGGGGCCCATGCCCAGGCAGCTCTCATAGGAGACCATGCCAGGCAGCTCTCATGAGGAGCCCATGCAGGCAGCTCCATGGAGGGCCCATGCCCAGGCAGCTCATGGGAGCCCATGCCCAGGCAGCTCTCATGGGGCCCATACCACAGGCAGCTCTCATAGAGGAGCCCATGCCCAGGCAGCTCATGGGGCCCATGCAGGCAGCTCTCATGGGGCCATGCCAGGCAGCTCTCAGAGGGCCCATACCCAGGCAGCTCTCATTGGGGAGCCCATACCAGGCAGCTCTCATGGGGAGCCATGCAGGCAGCTCATGGGAGCCCATGCCCAGGCAGCTCTTATGGAGGGCCCATACCGGGCAGCTCATGGGGCCCATGCCAGAGCAGCTCTTATAGAGGGAGCCCATCCGCAGGCAGCTCTCATAGAGGGAGCCCATGCAGGCAGCTCTTATAGAGGGCCATACCACAGGCAGCTCTCATAGAGGAGCCCATGCCAGGCAGCTCTCATGGGGAGCCCACTGCCAGGCAGCTCTCATGGGGCCCATGCCGGAGCAGCTCTCATGGGGAGCCCATGCCAGGCAGCTCTCATGGGGCCCATACCCAGGCAGCTCTCATGGGGGCCATGCAGGCAGCTCTCATGGGGGCCCATACCACAGGCAGCTCTCATAGAGCCCATACCACAGGCAGCTCTCATGGGGAGGGCCCATGCCCAGGCAGCTCTGATGGAGGAGACCATGCCAGGCAGCTCTCATGGGGCCATACCCAGGCAGCTCTCATGGGGAGCCCATACCACAGGCAGCTCTCATGGGGGAGACCATGCCCAGGCAGCCTCATGGGAGACCATACCCAGGCAGCTCTCATGGGGAGACCATGCCCAGGCAGCTCTCATAGAGGAGCCCATACTCAGGCAGCAGCTCTCATAGAGGGGCCCATGCCCAGCAGCTCTTATAGGGCCCATACCAGAGCAGCTCTCATAGAGGGAGCCCATACCCAGAGCAGCTCTTATGAGGGCCCATACCACAGGCAGTTCTCATAGAGGGCCCATGCAGGCAGCTCTCATGGGAGCCCATGCCCAGGCAGCTCTCATGGGGCCCATGCAGGCAGCTCTCATGGGGAGACCATCCAGGCAGCTCTCATAGGGCCCATGCAGAGCAGCTCTCATAGAGGAGCCCATACCCAGGCAGCTCTCATAGAGGAGCCCATACCCAGGCAGCTCTCATAGAGGCCATGCCAGGCAGCTCTCATAGAGGGCATACCAGGCAGCTCTCTATAGAGGCCCATACCACAGGCAGCTCATGGAGGCCCATGCAGGCAGCTCTCATAGAGGGAGACCATACAGGCAGCTCTCATAGAGGAGACCATACCCAGGCAGCTCTCATAGAGGGCCCATACCCAGGCAGCTCTCATGGAGGAGCCCATGCAGGCAGCTCATAGAGGAGCCATACCACAGGCAGCTCTCAAGAGGGCCCATGCAGGCAGCTCATAGGAGACCATACCCAGGCAGCTCTCATAGGAGCCCATACCACAGGCAGCTCTCATAGAGGCCCATACCCAGGCAGCTCTCATAGAGACCATACTCAGACAACTCTCATAGAGGCCATACCCAGAGCTCTCATAGAGGCATACCCAGGCAGCTCTCATAGGAGACCATACTCAGACAACTCCTTAGAGGAGACCATACCCAGGCAGCTCTCATAGAGACCATACTCAGACAACTCTCATAGAGGAGCCCATACCCAGGAAGCTCTCATAGAGGCCATACCCAGGCAGCTCTGAGGAGACCATACCCAGGCAGCTCTCATTAGGGGAGACCACCCAGGCAGCTCTCATAGAGGCCATACCCAGGCAGCTCTCTTAGAGGAGCCCACCCAGGAAGCTCCAATAGGGCCCATGCAGGCAGCTCTCATGAGGCCCATGCAGGCAGCTCAATGAGGCCTTGCCAGGGCTCATAGAGGACCCATGCCCAGGCAGCTCTCATAGAGGGCCATGCAGGCAGCTCGTAGAGGCCCATACAGGCAGCTCATGGGCCATCTCATAGAGGGCCCATACCACAGGCAGCTCTCATAGAGGCCCCATACCCAGGCAGCTCTCATAGAGGGCCATACCCAGGAAGCTCATAGAGGCCCATACTCAGACAACTCTCAGAGGGCCCATACCAGCCAGCTCCATAGGAGACCATACTCAGACAGCTCTAGAGACCCATACCCAGGAGCTCTCATAGAGGCCATACCCAGGAAGCTCTCATGGAGACCATGCCCAGGCAGCTCTCATAGAGGGCCATACCACAGGCAGCTCTCATAGAGGCCCATACCCAGGCTCTCATAGGAGACCATGCCCAGGCAGCTCTCATAGGGGCCACCTAGGCAGCTCATAGAGGAATACCCAGGCAGCTCTGAAATGCCACACAAGCAACACCGAAAAAGTGCAAAGAGATGCAAGATTATTCTCTCCCCTTCCTACTCCACATATCAAGAAGCGCTCAACCTTCGACTCTCACTGACCATCACCACGGCCTCATCTGCAAATTTGGTAGAAGCTTCTACACCATCCCCGACACCGGCTCCACTACCACCTGAGATCCCTGTCCGAGTGCTGTTCGACACCACAACCGCATCCAGCCCATACGTGCACGAACTGTCGCTATAAGAACAGCCCAGTCCCAACCATTGTAAAATTATCAATAACATGTAATAAATCAGTGTATTCCTCCCAGTAAACACTGCTCTACACTGTCACTATGTTGAAATGAACTGTAGTTTGAGCTGATCCCCATCTAAGTTACTATATGTCTTATTTGTGTCACTTATGTCACTTGTATATTATTTGTAATTCGTAACCCATTCCCCAAATATGTAACTGTATATTTTCAGCCTTCTGGCTGCCAAGCTCTTTCAATAAACCGTTAATTATTATTATTATTATTATTATTATTATTATACAGGCAGCTCTCATAGGAGACCATACAGGCAGCTCTTATAGGAGACCATACCAAGGCAGCTCCTCATAGAGAACCATACCCAGGCAGCTCTTATAGGAGACCATACCCAGGCAGCTCTCATAAGGTAGCAGGAGACCATACCCAGGCAGCTCTCATGGAGACCATACCCAGGCAGCTCTCATAGAGGAGACCATGCAGGCAGCTCTAGGGAACATCCAGGAATCTCTCGTGAGGCCCATACCCAGGAGCTCTTATGGGGAACCCATCTCAGACAACTCTCAGGCCCATACCCAGCCAGCTCCCATAGAGGAACCCATACTCAGACAACTCTCATAGGGGAGACCATACCAGCTCTTATAGAGGGGGCCCATACCTGAGCAGCTCTTATAGAGGAGCCATACCACAGGCAGCTCTCATAGGAGGCCCATACCACAGGCAGCTCTCAGGGAGCCCATACCACAGCAGCTCTCATGGGAGCCCATGCCGGAGCAGCTCTTATAGAGACCATACCCAGGCAGCTCTTATAGGGAGACCATGCAGACAACTCTCAGAGGCCATACCCAGGCAGCTCATGGAGGAGCCCCAGCTCTTATAGGGAGCCCTTTGAGCAGCTCATGGGGCCCACCCAGGCAGCTCTTATAGGGAGACCATGCCAGGCAGGCTCTCATAGAGGGCCCCATGCAGGCAGCTCTCATGGGGCCCATATCCAGGCAGCTCTCATGGGGGCCCATACAGGCAGCTCATAGAGACCATGCCCAGGCAGCTCTCATGGGGAGCCCATACTCGAGCAGCTCCATAGAGGGCCCATACCACAGGCAGCTCTCATTAGAGGCCATACCGAGGCAGCTCATGGGGCTATGCAGGCAGCTCATAGAGGCCCATGCAGGCAGCTCTATGGGGAGACCATACAGGCAGCTCTCATAGAGGGCCCATACCAGGCAGCTCATGGGGAGCCCATGCCCAGGCAGCTCTCAGAGGGGCCCACCCAGGCAGCTCTCATGGGGAGACCACATGCAGGCAGCTCTCATGGGGCCCATATGCAGGCAGCTCTTATGGGGCCCACACAGGCAGCTCTCATGGAGGCCCATGCCCAGGCAGCTCTTATGGGGAGCTTATACACAGCTCTCATGGGGCCCATGCAGGCAGCTCTATGGGGAGGCCCATACCACAGGCAGCTCTCTATGGGAGCCCATACCCAGGCAGCTCTCATAGGGGCCATGCCCAGGCAGCTCTCATGGGGGCCCTTACAGGCAGCTCTCATGGGGGCCCATGCAGGCAGCTCTCATAGAGGGCCTGCAGGCAGCTCTTCAGGGGAGACCATACCCAGGCAGCTCTCATAGGGGCCATACCCAGGCAGCTCTTATGGGGGCCATACCACAGGCAGCTCTCATGGGAGCCCATACAGAGCTCTTATAGGGGCCCATACTACAGGCAGCTCTCATAGAGGAGCCCATACCCAGGCAGCTCTATGGGGAGCCCATACTACAGGCAGCTCTCATAGGGCCGTGCCCAGGCAGCTCTCATAGAGGGGCCCATACCCAGGCAGCTCTCATGGGGCCCTTGGGCAGCTCTCATGGGGCCCATGCCCAGGCAGCTCTCATAGGGGCCATACCAGGCAGCTCTCATGGGAGACCATACCCAGGCAGCTCTCATGGGAGCCCATACCCAGGCAGCTCATATGGGGAGCCACTACAGGCAGCTCTCATGGAGCCCATACCCAGGCAGCTCTTATAGAGGGATACAGACTCTCATAGAGGAGCCCATACCGGGCAGCTCTTCAGAGGGCCCATACAGGCAGCTCATGGGGAGCCCATACAGGCAGCTCTCATAGAGGAGCCCATGCAGGCAGCTCTCATGGGGCCATACCCAGGCAGCTCTCATGGGGAGCCCATGCAGGCAGCTCTCTGTAGAGACCATACCAGGCAGCTCTCTCAGAGGGAGCCCATACCCAGGCAGCTCTCATAGAGGAGCCATACCCAGGCAGCTTCATAGGGGAAGCCCATACCAGGCAGCTTCAGAGAGGAGCCCATACCCAGAGCTCTCAGAGGAGCCCATACCCAGGCAGCTCTCACAGAGGAGCCCATACCAGCAGCTTCTCAGGAGGGCCCATACCCAGGCAGCTCTTCAGAGGAGACCATACCCAGGCAGCTCCCAGGAGGAGAGCCATACCCAGGCAGCTCTCAGAGAGACCATACCCAGGCAGCACCCTGCAGAGGAGCCCATACCCAGGCAGCCTCATAGAGGGCCCATACCCAGGCAGCCTCATAGAGGAGCCCATACACAGGCAGCTCTCAGAGAGCCCATACCCAGGCAGCTCTACAGAGGAGACCATACCCAGGCAGCTCTCATGGGGAGGAGCCCATACACAGGCAGCTCCTCATATAGAGGAGCCTATACCCAGGCAGCTCTTACAGAGGAGCGACTACACACAGGCAGCTCTCTAGAGGAGACCATACACAGAAGCCTCAGGGGCTGCGGAGCAGAGGGACCATACCACAGGCAGCTCTCATAGAGGACATACTCAGACAACTTCATAGAGGAGCCCATACCCAGGAAGTTTTACAGAGACCATACCCAGGCAGTTTTACAGAGGAGACCATACCAGGCAGCTTCATAGAGGAGACCATACCGGGGCTCTCATAGAGGGGAGCCACACAGGCAGCTCTCAGAGGAGCCCATACCCAGAAGCCCACAGAGGAGAGCCCATACCAGGCAGCTCTCATAGAGGAGCCCATACCAGGAAGCTCTAAGGAGCCCATACCAGGCAGCTCTCTTAGAAGAGCCCATACCAGGCAGCTCTGAGGTCTCACCCAGGCAGCTCTCAGAGGAGCCCATGCCCAGGCAGCTCATGGGAGAGCCCATGCCGAGCCAGCCTGCAGAGGAGCCCATACCAGGCAGTTTTATAGAGGAGCCATACCCAGGGCAGCTCAAGCAGAGGAGCCCATGGGCAGGCAGCCCAAACAAAGGAGCCCACTCACAGGCAGCTCTCATGAGGAGCCCATACCCAGGCAGCTCTTACAGAGGAGCCCATACCCAGTAGCTCCAATAGAGGAGCCCATACCCAGGCAGCTCTCATAGAGGAGCCCATACCCGGCAGAAGCCCCAGAGAGCCCATACCAGGCAGCTCTCATGAGGGAGCCTCAACCCAGGCAGCTTTCAGAGGAGCCCATACCTGCCAGCTCCCACATAGAGGAGCCCATACCAGGCATTCTTGGGGCCATACCCAGGCAGCTCTCGTAGAGAGCATACCAGGCACCTCTCATAGAGAGCCCATACCAGGCAGTTCTCTCTCATAGAGGAGCCATACCAGGCACTTCTCATATGAGAGCCCATACCAGCAGTTTTCATAGAGCCATATACCAGGCAGTTCTAATACAGAGAGAGCCCATACCCAGGAAGTCTCAGAGGAGCCTATACCCAGGCAGTTCTCATTAGAGGAGCATCAGTGTTTTACAGAGGGAGCCTATACCTGCAGTTTGAGAAATGCATACCAGGGGAAAGAGCCATACCCAGGCAGCTCTCAGGGAGCCTATACCCAGCAGGCAGTAGTCTATAGAGGAGCCCATACCCAGGCAGTTTCCATAGAGGAGGCCTAAACCCAGGGAAGCTCTCTACAGAGGAGCCTATACCAAGAAGCTCAGCAGGAGCCCATACTCAGTGCAGTCTGTCATGAGGGAGCCACACCAGGCAGCTCAGAGGAGCCTATACACCAGGGAGTTCAGAGCCCATACCTAGCAGCCTAACAGAGGAGCCTATACACAGGCAGCTCTCAGAGAGCCCATACCCAGACAATTTCTGAGGAGTGAGCCCATACTAGGCAGCTTAAACAGTGGACGTATACCTGGTAGCTCAAACAGTGGAGCCTATACTCAGGCAGCTCTTAAACAGTGAGCCCATACCTAAGCAGGTCAAATAGGAGCTCATATCAGGAAGCTTCTAATAGAGCCCATCTGGGCAGCTCAAACAGTGGAGCCCATACCTAGGGCCAAACAGTGAGCCATACCAGGCAGTCAAACAGCCATACCCAGGCAGGTCAAACAGTGGGAGCCCATACCTAGGCAGTTTAACAGTGGAGCCTATACTAGGCAGCCTTAGTGGAGCCTATACCTAGGCAGGTCAAATAGGGAACCCAGGTTAACAGTGGAGCCCATGCACTAAAAGCCAACAGGACGTATACTAGGCAGCTCAAACAGTGGAGCCCATACTAGGCAGCTCAAAGAGGGGTTATACTAGGAAATAAATAGAGGGAGCCCATACTAGGCAGCTCAAACAGGGAGTTTATACCTAGGCAGTTCAAAATAGGAGCTCATACTTGCTGGTGCTCAAACAGAGGAGCCCATTACAGTCAAATAAAGTGGAGTTTATATCACAGCTCAACAGGAGTTTATACTTAAGAAATAGATTGAGCCTATACTAAGCAGCAAACAGAGGAGCCTATACTTAGACAGTATCAATATAGGAGCCCATACTTAGTCAGTTCAAACAGTGGAGCCTGTCATTTAGTAGTTAAGAGGAGCCTATACTCTGGCAGCTCAAACATAGGAGCTTATACTTGTGTTAGTGGTTTATACTTGCAGTCAACAGTGAGCTATACCTAAGATTATACAGGAGCCTATACGTAGCTCAAACAGGAGCCCATACTATGGAGCTCAAGCCAGAGGAGCCCATACTCTGGTGCCTGCACAAAGGAGTCTGGCATTTCAGGGCAGTCAAACAGTGGAGCTCATACTGCTAGGCTCAAACAGTGGAGCCTTACTAGTACTCTCAAACAGTGAGCCTATACCTAAGCAGCTCAAACAGGAGCCACATGTAAGCAGCTCAAACAGTGGAGCCCATACTTAGGCAGAACAAGAAAAGCCCATACCCAGGCAGGTCAAACAGGAGCTTCATACCTGTTGGTGCTCAAACAGGAGCCTAGCATGTAAGCAGCACAAACAGTGGAGCCGGAGTACTAAGCAGCTCAAACAGGAACCTGCACCCAGGCAGCTCAAACAGGAGCCTTACCTAGTCACTTCAACAGTGAGCCCATATTAAGAAGTTTCAAACAGTAGAGCCCACATGTACAGCACAAATAGTGGAGCCTATACCTAAGCAGTTCTCAAATAGTGAACCCATGGGGTAGCCAAAGCAGTGGTTTCATACCTAAGAAGTTTATACAGTGGAGCCATCATTTAGCAGCTCTCAAACAGGGAGCCCATACCTACAGCTTCAAACAGAGATCCCATACCTAGGCAGGTCAAGCAGTGGGAGCCCACACCAGCAGAAATAGTGGGAGCCTATACTTAGCTGTGAACAAATAGTGGTTCATACCTAAGAAGTTCAAACAAAGGAGCCTACACTAAGTTGCTCAAACAGAGGAGCCTATACCAGTAGAGCTAAAACAGTGGAGCAACATAATCAGGCAGTTGAGACAGTGAGCCCATCATTTGCCAGGTCAAACAGTGATAGCATAACTAGCAGCTGAAACAGTGGAGCCTATACCTACCAGTATTTGAAACAGTGAGCCCATATCAGGCAGCTCAAACAGAGGAACCTATACTAGGCAGTGGTTCAAACAGTGAGCCTATACTAAGTAGCTCAAAAGAGGGAGCCCATACTTAGGCAGGTCAAACAGAGAACTGTTCCCATGCAGGTCAAACAGTGGAGCCTATCCTACAGCTCAAAAGTGGGAGCCACCAGGTAGGCAGCTCAAACAGTGGGAGCCTACACTTAGGCAAACAAAAGAGGAGCTACCCAGCAGCTCTCATAGAGGAGCCTAACCAGGCTGGTTTCAGTAGAGGGAGCCATACCCAGGCAGCTTCAAAGAGGAGCTTATACTTATGGTGTTTTAGAGGAGCTGATACCAGGTAAAATGGAGTAGAGGAGCCTATGCACACAGGTAGCTCATAGAGGAGCCATATCACAGGCAGTTTTCTCAGAGAGCTTTATTCCTAGAAGTTTCCTCAGAAGGAGCCCATACCCAGGCAGTTCCTCTTTAGAGGAGCCTATACCTAGCAGCTCTAATAGAGGGAGCCCATACCCAGGCTGCTCTCATAGAGGAGCCCATACCCAGACAACTCTCATAGAGGAGCCCATACCTAGGCAGGTCAAACAGTGGAGCCCATACTGAGAAGCCAAACAGAGGAGCCCATACTCTGGCAGCTCAAACAGTGGAGCTCACACCAGGAAGCTCTCAAACAGTGGAGCCCTGTTACTTAGGGTAGCCTAAACAGGGATGCCTGGGAAGCTCAACAGTGAGTCCATACCTAGTAGTTTAAACAGAGAGCCTATACTGAGGTAGTTTCAAACAGTGGGGAGCCCATACTAGCAGTTTGTAGAGTTTGTCAGGGGTAAAAGAGAGGAACCCATACCTAGGCAGTTTCAAATAGTGGAGCCCATACCTAGTGCAGTTTCTAATAGTGGAGCCCATACCTAGTAGGTCAAACAGTGAGCTCATACCTAGGAAGCTCAAACAGCAGAGCCTATACTAGGCAGTTTCTAATAGTGAGCCCATACCTAGGCAGTTTCTAACAGTAGAGTTCCATACCTAGGCAGCTAAACAGTGAGCCATACTTAGGCAGTTCAAACAGCGGAGCCTATACTTAGGCAGTTTCTAACTGTGGAGCCCATACCTAGGCAGGTCAAACAGTGGAGCCCATACTTAGGCAGTCTCAAACAGGAGCTCTACTGGGGGTCAAAGAAGTGAGCCTATACTAGGCAGTTTAAATTGTGGAGCCTATACTAGCAGGTCAAACAGACACCTAGGCAGGTCAACAGTGGGAGCCCATACCAGGCAGCTCTAACTGTGGAGCCCATACTAAGGCGTCAAATAGTGGAGCCTATACTAGCAGCTCAAACAGTGGAGCCCATACTAGGCAGTTAAACAGCGGAGCCTATACCTAGGTCAGATTTAACTGTGGGGCCCATAATACTGTAGTCAAACAGTGAGCCCATACTTAGAAGCTCAAACAGTGGGAGCCTATACCTAGGAAAGTCAAACAGTGAAGTTAGCTCAACAGTGGAGCCCATACCTAGCAGGTCAAACAGTGAGCCCATACTCAGGGCAGCTCAAACTGAATGGAGCCATCACCTAGGCAGTCAACAGGAGCCCACAACAGTAAGCTCAAACAGGGGAGCCCATACTAGGCAGGTCAAACAGTGGAGCCTATACCTAGAAGCTCACAGTGGAGCCTATACCTAGGGGTAGGTGAAACAGTGGAGCCTATACTAGGCAGTTTAAACAGAGCCTATACCTAGTAGGTCAAACAGTGGAGCCTATACTTTAGGAAGCTAAAGAAGGTGTTTATACTTAGACAGGTTTAACAGTGTAGCCCATACTCTAGGGCAGTTCAAATATGGAGCCCATACCTAGGCAGCTCAAACAGAGGAGCCCATACCTGGCAGCCAAACAGTGGAGCCCATACTAGGCAGCTCAAAATAGGGGAGAGCCCATACCAGAGTGAGCTCATACCTAGGGAAGCCAAATAGAGCCCATATTCAGGCAGCTCAAACAGTGGAGCCCATACCTAGGAGCAGGTCAAACAGTGAGCCCAGGCAGCTGAAAATAGTGGAGCCCATACCCAGGCAGTTCAATAGGGAGCCCATACCTGCAGCTTAAACAGTGGAGCCCATACCTAGACAGCTCAAACAGGAGCCTACCTATTTGTCGGTGGAAGGAGCCCATACCTAGGCAGCTCAAATAGTGGAGCCCATATTCAGGTAGCTCAAACAGTGGAGCCTGATATAGTTTCAAGCGAGAGGGTTTATACCTTGTAGGTTAAAGAGTGGTTTATAATAGAAAGCTCTAACAGGAGCCCATACCTAGACAGGGTGGGTGGGTTGGGTGGGGTTGGGGTCAAACAGTGGGAGCCTATACTTAGTGAGTGCAAGATGAGCCTGGACTAGGCAGTTCAAATAGTGGAGCCTATACTGTGTGGTTAGGCAGGTCAAACAGTGGAGCCTAGGGTTTGTAGCTCTGTGGTGTTTCAGGTGGTTTGAAAGAGGAGCCTATACCTAGGCAGTTTGTTTTTTGGGTTGTGGGTGCATCAGTAGAGTGAGCCTATACCTAGGAAGGTCAAACAGTGGGAGCCCATATCTATTGGAGCTCAAAGGGAGCTCCATGTCAGGCAGCTCAAAGAGGGAGCTCATACCTAGGCAGGTCAAAACAGTGGAGCCCATACTCTGGTGTGGTCAAACAGTGGAGCCCATATTCTTGGTAGGTCAAACAGAGCCCATAATTAGGCAGCTGGTCAAACAGTGGGGTTTATACCTAGGCAGGTCAAATAGTGGTTTACTATACCTAGGTAGCTCAGAGGAGCCTATAATTAGGCAGGTCAAACAGTGAGCTTATATCTAGGCTGTTCAAAGAGAGCCTATACCTAGGCAGGTAAAACAGTGGACGACATTCAGGCAGCTCAAACAGAGGAACCCATACCTAGGCATTTCTAAATAGTGGTGCTCATACCCCAAAGAGAGACAAACAGTTAGTTTACACGTAGGCAGTTCAAACAGTGGAGCCTATACTATGGGCAGCTCAATCAGTGGTGCCCATAACTAGGGCGGGGTTTAACAGTGAGCCTGCAACCTGGCGAGGTCAAATGAAGGAGCCGACTGGCAGGTGAATCAGTGAGCCCATACCTGGCTGAGCCTGTGAGCTCTTACTTAGTCATCTCAAACAGTGAGCCCATACCTAAGGTCAAATAGTGTGAGCCTATACTAGGCAGCTCAAACAGTGGCTTATACCTAGGCAGATAAAACAGAAAGCCTATAATGGGCAGGTCAACAGTGGAGCTCATATGAGGCAGCTGCTAAGAGGAGACATACTCAGGCAGGTCAAACATTGGAGCCAGACCTAGGGTAGGTGAAACAGTGGAGCTATACCTTGGTAGGTCAAACAGTGGGAGCCCATTGCTGGCTTAACAGTGGTTTATAGCTAGGCAGGTCAAACAGTGGAGCCTATACTAGGCAGGTCAAACAGTGGCTTCATTGTGGTGGGTTGCTGAGTAAGTTTCAAAAAGTGAGCCTATAATTTGTGCTCAAACATAGGGAGCCTGCACAGTCAGCAGGTCAAACAGTGGAGCTCATACTAGGGGTCTAAACAGTGAGCTTTGTTAGGCAGCTCAAATATGTGAGCCCATGGACTAAGAAGTTGAAACAGAGGAGCCTATACTAGGGCAGGTTAAAAAGTGGGAGCCATACTAGTGAGGTCAAACAGTGGAGCCCATACTAGGCAGGGTCAAATAGTGGAGCCCATACCAGACAGGTCAAACAGTGAGTCAGCACGGCAGTTTCAAATAGTGTATATTCTGCCACCAGGCAGGTCAAACAGTGGGAGCCCAGTATACCTAGGTGTCAAACAGTGAGCCCAGCACCAGACAGCTCAAACTAGTGGAGCTCACACCTTCTGAAATGAGTGAGATCAAATGCAGGCGCCTGCCAGTGGTCACCCAGTAGCCCAAAGGATGGTCACCCTGCTAAGTCAAAGACAGAAGGCAACGAAACAGAAGTGACACTGA
>NW_024734797.1:7500-16636 GCF_018991925.1 Homarus americanus | reverse complement strand
TGTACCTGCACCTGTGTGCCTATACCTGTACCTGTGTGCCTATGCCGGTACCTGTGTACCTATACCTGTACCTGTGTGCCTATACCTGTACTTGTGTGCCTATACCTGTACCTGTGTGCCTATGCCGGTACCTGTGTCCCTATACCTGTACCTGTGTGCCTATACCTGTACCTGTGTGCCTATACCTGTACCTGTGTGCCTATACCTGTACCTGTGTCCCTATACCTATACCTGTGTCCCTATACCTGTACCTGTGTCCCTATACCTGTACCTGTGTACCTATACCTGTACCTGTGTGCCTATACCTGTACCTGTGTGCCTATACCTGTACCTGTGTGCCTATACCTGTACCTGTGTGCCTATACCTGTACATGTGTGCCTATACCTGTACCTGTGTGCCTATACCTGTACCTGTGTACCTATACCTGCACCTGTGTGCCTATATCTGTACCTGTGTGCCTATACCTGTACTCCATGTACCCATACTCTGCACTCCGTGTGCCTGTACTCTGCAATCTGTGTGCTCACTGTACCTGTGTGCCTGCAAATTTGCATTATCAGATCCAGCAGCTTTCAAAAATATTCTCCTGAGACGACACTGACAGCCAAGACGGGTGTATACGCAGAAAATCCCCCGTCCACATATGTCCCTGTCAACCGAGCGGGGGAATTAGAGGTAACATAATGACCTCATAACTACCCCGAGACGACCATCCAAACTGCTCATTAGCATACTGGGCTGAGGGGAAAAAGGCAAGAGGGGAGACGCTCATGAGTATCCCCTCCCATCCTCGACAACCTTCCCCTTATTCTCTTAATGTCTACTTCCCTTCGCACAGTCTACCCCTTTAACCAGTCACCCTTATACAGGTACTTCTATTTCCCCTCCCTCGGGATTGTTTCTGTGGTCACTTCCCCATCCTCAGGACATACTTCTGCTGTCACTTCCCCATCCTCAGGACATACTTCTGCTGTCACTTCCCCATCCCTAGGACATACTTATGCTGCCACTTCCCCTTCTTCAGGACCTACTTCCGCTATTACTTCCTTTGGACATAATTCTGCTGCGACTTCCTCAGGACATACTTCTGCTGCCACTTCCCCTCCCTCGGATACAAGTCACCATTAGTCCCGGAGCTGACACTGATGTCCACCACTTCCGGCAGCCAAGAAGCACCTCAGCCTAACCACGGTACTTGTCGCTCCCCTTATGGTGGTCCTGTGTCTGTCTCTCTTGTTTTTTATCATTAATCTGTTTGTCTGTCTGTGTATTGTTGACTAAGTGCATGTGTGTGTGTGAGTGAGTGAGTGAGTGAGTGAGTGTGTGTGTGTGAGTGTGTGAGTGTGTGTGTGTGTGAGTGAGTGAGTGAGTGAGGAGTGCAGTGAGGAGGGAGTGAGTGGGGTGGGGTGGGTGGGGTGGGAGGAGGGAGTGAGTGAGTGAGGAGTGAGTGAGTGAGTGGGGAGGTGTGTGTGTGTGAGTGTGTGTGTGTGTGTGTGTGAGTGAGTGAGTGAGTGAGTGAGTGTGTGTGTGTGAGTGTGTGAGTGTGTGTGTGTGTGATATACTCTCTCTCCTTCTATAACCTCCCAAAGACATCATTAACAAAACCCAGTACACTCATCATGTAGGATCCCGGACGCAGTAACAAGTTCCGCCTCACAATAAAAGTTTTCTCGTTGCCCTTACACTGGGGACTGGCAGTAACCCCTCCTCCGCGGCCCCTCCCCCTGGCCCTCCTACCCGGTCCCTCCACCCCTCCCCCCCCCACCCCCGGCCCCATCCTACAATCCAGATTTCTCAGTCGTTTAACAGATACACAGAGAACTCTACGAGATGTAATAAAACTAAAACTACTCTTACGGAAGGGAGGTTTTTAGGGGTCCAGCATCTGACTGTTGAGCTATGAAGGCGATATGTACTGTTAGGGTGTGTCATATGGAGGCGAATTTTTTTTTTTTTGAGTTTGAAAAATCGGCCCATGGTATTAATGTGTAGTTCTATGTGCAGAATCATGTGATATCTTCAGATTTGAAAAGTTTTCATTTTTTGCTAGGTAAATTTTAACTTGAAATCTTATGAAAATTCAGTATTCCCACCCTTTTACCAACACCACTAAATAGCTTATTTAAAGTAAAGTAAATGTATCAGGTTAATTTATCAGAATAGTGAAACGAATGATCTTGACACATTTATTAAATTTAATATTCCTTTAGAAAACAAAATCATCAAATACAAAACCGGTTTTACTACTACGACCCGGTGTTGCTGCACACCATAGAGAACATGTCTTTCTTGCTTCTGTTTCTACTCATCACCTCCCTGCTGACCACCTGAGCTCGGATGTAGCCTTCCATCCTCTCCTGGCTGTACACGTGACCGCTGGCCTCGCTCACTTGCTGTACACAACGCTCTATACTCTGGGTGTGCGAGGGCCAGGCAGGGACATGCATGGGGTTGTCCAGGAAAGCTCTGACTTGAACATTGGTGAGGCTGCAGGTAAGAGGGGGCTCACTGCCAGCCTGGATGTTATCCAGATCTATGAGATTAGTGAGGGTCTTGGCACCTAGATTGACTTCAGGAGTCTTCCTGACCCTGAAGGAATCGTCACCAACTAATTCGTCATGCCCAGATCCTCTCATAAGTCTCATATCCAAGATCTTTTTGACTGCCACTCTTCTCTCCTCCTCATCCTTACTGCAGAGCATTGTCTGCAGAACTGCCTCGGGATGAGCATACCAGGAAGATCTCCTCACAGTCTGCTCCACAATCTGAACAACTCTCATGGACTTCAGGAGCCTGCTGGAAGAGAATATGCCTCTTTGACCTTCGGAGAATGATGATCTTGACCTTGGTGTTGAACCAATTCTAAAGTAGGACACTCTCTACGATGAATTGGGATACTAAGTTTCAGGTCAGGAAGCTGTCTCCTTTCAGTTTATGATGAGCGACCCAAATTCTGCAGAACCTGAGAGCCGTTGTGAGCCACCTAGAATGTGAGACTGGACCTATCTGCAGGTAAGCAAGTCTATCAGGTATGACCCCAGTTTTTGATGGCACTGCAAATCATGTAAATCCATAGTACTGGCCAGTACTCAGGTCGTCACGACAGTATGTGCAAGCCTGCACGAGTGGAGGGCCAACTGTGATTTTTTCAAAGCTCGGATTTATTTCTAACTCAGTGGCAGAGTCCAGCATCTTGCCAAGAGGACCAGACCATCTGTTGTTTGAAAGAGTCTTGCCATCCAGCTCCTGGATCAGATGTCTGAGTGGCAACTCGTTGGTGTGGAGGTCACAAGCAATCCAAACCAGCTTCCTCCCAATCTTCCGCTCTATCCACTAGATGACCCCCCCTTGCCACCCTGTGTTCGTGTTGGTGCTGTCCCCTCCAATGGCCTGTAGGGTCTGGTCTACGTTCCTCTCTCTGAGCCAGTTCACAATGTTATCTGCCACTATCTCAGCTGGTTTCCTGATGTCATCTTTCTCTGGAGTGAAATGCCACAAATACTTCCCTCCTGGTTCACTGCAGCAGGAATAGTGTTCCTCCTTCACCATGGCAGGGAACAACTTGTCAGAATCTCCAACTTTCATGAACACTTTAGTGTCATCCCTTCTCCCATCAAAGAACAAACAATTGATTCCATTTTTTCTTATCCCCTTATCAAACTCCTCTTCTAGGTTACTGACAAGTTTCTCCTGAGCTCTCCTTACTTTGTTATGATCTATCACCAGGTGAACATCATCAGGTGTTATCAAACCACCGTCAATCCAGGCAGCTGTTGCTATCTCTGCAGTTTCTCTGAGACCAGTGTGGTGTTGCATGCTGGCCAGAGCTATGCTCGGGATATCTTTCTTATTTCGAATCTTATTCCTGGAAGGTTTGGGATCATTATTTTCTGGGTTAGGGACAAAGTCACCATTCTCCTGGTCAGCACTCGGATCAGCCATGGGGAAGTCATTAAACTCTGAATCAGCTTGACTCCAATCATCGGCCTTTTTTACTCCTCACCCCTGGGCCTCTCAAGTCTCTCTTTTCCTCGGCAACTCTTTCTCCTTCTGTCTCTCTGTGGCAGCCTCCTGTCTCTTGGACTCCGGAATATCTTGGCTAGAAATCAAGGAGAGCCCCTATACGTCAGCCTTCTCTGTGCTTTGACAAATGCCAGTTCGATCACAGGAATCTTCTGCGTTCACGCTTGCAGCCACAGGAGATGTGGGCCGGATTTACAGTCACGATCGCATCCAAACTCAGGACAGAGACCAATTGGGCACTTGCAAGTAATTATGTCAAATAACTGGTCCAGTTGCTTGGCAAAGCTGTCCTAAACTGCAAGTTTTCCTCTCCCAAGAGAGATATCTCTTGCCTTTTCCCAACTGGCTAGCAGTCTCTCACTAATCTTCTTCTGACTTGTTATGACTGGAGGCTTGAACTGAGCGTTAGCCAGAGTGTACTGTGCCAAGACAGTTTTGGTCATATCACTGGCAATGTCTTTGTTTGTGTGCCTTTGGTTCTTTTCACCGGATTTCGGGTTCTGATTAAAACACCGCATCTCAAAGCATCTCAATGTAGTAAATCGACTTCAGAGCCTTCCCAGACCCAAGATAGTGACTGAGATGGCTGGATTTTGGTTCCTCGTCCGACACACGTTACCCAAATATTACCAACTTATAAATGCATCAGAATCTGAAACAGAAAAAAATATTGTTAGTTGGGTTGTTAAAGAATGAAGTCAGAAAGCAATGTTCACTATTTAATTGTAATGCACCAATGCAGCTGTACGTTAGATTTTCGATAAATTTCACGCTAAAATTTACCTAGCAAAAGGTTGCAAAATATTGAACCTGAAATTATTTTCTGTTTATATACACTAAAATCTACCAAAAAAGTGATGGGCCATTAGTTTTAGGTGATCTTCCCTCCTATGACACACCCTAGTGGGGTAGTGTTAGGGTAGGGGCAAGGTAGTGTTGGTGGGGTAGGGTGCAGTGTTAGGCAGTGTAGGCAGTGCTAGGTGGTGGGCAGGGCAGTGCTAGGCAGGGCAGGGGCAGGGCAGTGTCGGGCAGGCAGGGCAGTGTTAGGCAGGGCAGTGCTGCTGGGCAGGGCAGTGCTAGGCAGGGGCAGGCAGGCAGGGTAGGGTAGGGTAGTGTTAGGGTAGGGTAGGGTAGGGTAGTGTTTGGGTAGGGTAGGGTAGTGTTAGGGTAGGGTACTGTTAGGGTAGGGTATGGTACTGTTAGGGTAGGGTAGTGTTAGGGTAGGGTAGGGTACTGTTAGGGTAGGGTAGTGCTCGGGTAGGGTAGTGTTAGGGTAGGGTAGTTTGTTGGGTAGGGTAGTTTGTAGGGTAGGGTAGGGTAGGGTAGGGTAGGGTAGGGTAGGGTAGGGTAGGGTAGGGTAGTGGTAGGGTAGGGTAGGGTAGTGTTAGTGTTGGGGTAGGTTATTATTATTTTTTTACGGGTTCTGGGGGGCGAACATATAATAATAATAATAATAATAATAATAATTATAATGATAATGATAATGATAATAATAATAATAATAATAATAATAATAATAATAATAATAATAATAATAATAATAATAATAATAATAATAATAATAATAATAATAATAATAATAATAATAATAATAAAGAACCATGTTACGAACCCCTCCACCAATTGTCATGATCTACCTACCCAGCACTACGAACCACGCCATCTATTGTCCTGATCTACCTACCCAGCACCACGAGCAACGCCATCTAGCGACGAGACACGAGTATGACTCGTCTTAGTTACCACTCCGGGGTTTCCCTTCTCCATATCCTGGTTGTTTCGTCACTTCCTCCAAGTCTTCTTTGTCAGCTCGAGTTCGAGGAGAGAGCACTACACTCTGGGAAGTGACCACAGGATCACCTATCCTCTAAACCTACGGCACAGTGACTACCTACCGTCTTCTACAATACTCAGCCTTACTCGTCAGCCATCTCAGCTCCTCACTTAAGTATTTGTAATCTTGTATTGCCTCTCCCACCTCCACCTTGCTTCACGATTGTTTTATGTTGTATTAATATGTATATACTGTTAATGTTTAGGTTAAGTTTGGTTAAGGGTAATTTATAGGAAGCTGAATATTTTGTTAAGGAATTTATGGTACTTTATTATACACAACGAAAACTCACATCCTTTGTCTACCCTTTTATATTCCGATTGTCTTTGTTTTTTTATTGTTGTTACCTGTTGGGATCTGGGTAGACTTTTAACTATATTCTAAATCCCCAACTCGTAACAACCATAAATACAAAATTTAAAAAATAATCAAGAGTGAGAAACGATATATGTATGTTGTGTTGTCAATGGTAAGAGAAACAATTCAGACCCTGCAATTGTGTGTAAATGAGACAGAAAGACAGATCAGCAACCTGGGATGCCATATGGCAGCAGGGTCTACCATTAGACAACACATTATGCTTCAAATATCTTCCCAGGCGGTAGTACCTCTCTGTTTGATAGCTGCCTACTACCTACGTAGGTAGTAAGTTAGGTTAGGTTAGGTTATCAAACTCATAAACTCATAAAACGTAAAGGATTTAACATTTTTATACAAGTTAACGATAAAAAACAGCATTTGATCTTATAATGAAAACAACAACATTATAGTATTAAGCTTTAAATATAATGTAGATAAACGAACCTCCCCTCCCCCTCCTCACCCCTCACCCCTCCCCCTCCTCACCCCTCACCCCGCACCCCGCACCCCTCACCCCTCACCTCATCCCTCATGATATCAACTTTACTTCTCAACTTCAGTTTCCAGACGATATTTTTTCCCCTACAAGTTCATTGGGTTGGGTAAGGTTAGGTTAGGTTAGGTTAGGTTAGGTTAGGTTCGGTTAGGTTAAAATGTTGTTTTAAATCTCAGTGTTCCTCTCTGGCCTGAACCTGTCCATGATCTTTGCACCTCTTGATTAATACCTGTAATATACACAGGTAAATCAAGTATAAATAAGAAATTGTAAAGGACTGTATATATATATATATATATATATATATATATATATATATATATATATATATATATATATATATATATATATATATATATATATATATATATATATATATATATATAGTATCATTCTGTATAAGTCCCTTTAAATTTCCTCACATGGACGTTGTACATGTTGAGGTTATGCCTGGAGGCCTGAGTCGTGTACTCCACCATCATAAAGCCGATGTATACACTGACTAACGAGCAAATATTCCTTTTATTTCATCATCACTACCTTGCATCAATAGCCCCCAACCTTCTTATTACACCTAAAACCTCCAATAAATTACAAGAGAAACCTCACAAACATCCTGGGAGAAGAATAAGAAAAATATCAACAGTGTGGGAAGCCTGAACGAGTAAAAAGGTAAACAAACTTCTCGTTCAGATCGACCAGAAACAACGCCTCCGAGTATGTGATCTAAGAACAATGGCGGACACAAGGCAGCCTCTACTTTAACTTCCTCGAGGCAGATCAGGCAGAGTTAGGGGAACATATATTAGGGTCTGGGTAAAGAGAACACTAGGAATTGGAAGAGCAAAACGGCACCAGCAAGATATTGACCGATAAAAGAAGCGATAATTCATGACAAGAAGATGAGAGAAAAGAAGATGGAGGAGCGAGTAGTGGAGGAGAGATGAATGCAATTGAGGTGACCCAATAACAGAGACGAGAACAGAGAGAGAGAGAGAGAGAGAGAGAGAGAGGAAAGAACGTGAGAACAATAATAATCCAAAGAAAATAAGGAAGATAAACAAAAATATACATAATAGGTTAAAGGTATACATATACATACAGGGAGTCTCAGAAAAATGTATACACACTTGTTGGTTACGTCACACATCAATACAAAAATTATAAGGCAGTGTGTATATTTTTCTGAGACTCCGTGTATGTATATGTATAGTGGAGGAGACGGGAAGGGAGGAGGAGTAGGTGGGAGGAGGGAGGAAGAGGAGGGTGAAAGAAGGGAAGGAAAGGGGAGGAGGAGAAAGAAGAGGATGAGGAGGCGGAGAGAATGAAGAGGAGGAGGAGGAGGAGGAGGAGGAAGAATAGGAAGAGGAGTAGGAGAAGGAGGAGGAGGAAGAGGAGGAGGAAGAGGAATACAAGAAGGTTTCCACCATAACTTCTGCTATCATGAGTCATAAGTAACCACACACACACACACACACACACACCACCCAGGGTACAATTAAATTATTTCCAGGACGCTACAACACGCATCCACAACACCTAGAGTACAATATCAGGCACTCACAACACCTAGTGTACAATATCACGAACTCAAAGCACACAGAGTACAATTAAAACATCCACAAGATGCTACAACCGACATCCAAAACACCCAGAGTACAATATCAGGCACTCAAAACACCCAGAGTACAACATCATCCACAACACCTAGAATACAACATCAGACACTCAAAACACCCAGAGTACAACATCAAGCATCCATAACACCCAGAGTACAACATCAAGCATCCATAACACCCAGAGTACAACATCAAGCATCCATAACACCTAGAGTACAAACCAACATTTCCAGGTACTCGGAATTGGCAGTCAGAGTACAGTAGAGTACATTCACCTAACCTCCACTAGCTTACTGCGTATTTGATCCGGTAATTGAGTCATACAATATTCACCTGTCCGTAACAAAAGGCAGGGGAGGTGCTGGGAGGTCCTGTGGGGTGCTGGGAGGTGTTGTGAGGGATTGTGAGATGCTGGGACGTGCTGTGAGGTGCTGTGAGGTACTGGGTAGTGTTGTGATGTGCTGTGAGGTGCTGAGGGGCGCTGTGAGGTGCTATGAGGTGCTGTGAGGGGTTGCCACCGATACAGACACCCGCCTCTCTATGCCCTGCCACGCCCCTCCACGCCCCTCCACGCCCCTCCACGCCCTTCCACGCCCCTCCACCCAATTCACTTCCCTGGTGTTTACTTATCGACTGTTTGGATTGGTTAATGAGCTGACCAATAGAAGGATATCTCTGTTTGGGTGTATGACGTGTTTTCTTTGGTAAATGAATTAACCAATAGGAGACCGATATAGGTGGTTGGGTATTTACTTTGTGTTTTTATTGGTTAAAAAGTGACCAATAGGAACTCGATCCCTGGG
>NW_024734797.1:0-2500 GCF_018991925.1 Homarus americanus | reverse complement strand
CTTTTTTACCTCACCATGGGCCTTCTCAAGTCTCTTTTCCACGGCAACTCTTCTCCTCTTCTGTCTCTCTGTGGCAGCCTCCTGTCTCTTGGACTCCGGAATATCTTGGCTAGAAATCATGAGAGCCCCTATACTGCCAGTCTTCTCTCTCTGTGCTTTGACAAATGCCAGTTCGATCACAGGAATCTTCAGTTCACGCTTGCAAATACAGGAGATGTGGGCCTCGGATTTCCAGTCACGATCGCATCCAAACCAGACAGAGAAATACTGGGCACTTGGCAAGTAATTATGTCAAATAACTGGTCCAGTTGCTTGGCAAAGGTCCTTAACTGCAAGTTTTCCTCTCCCAAGAGAAAGATATTCCTTCGTTTTTTTTCTCCCCAACTGGCCAGCAGTCTCAATTAATCTTCTTCTGACTTGTTATGACTGGAGGCTTGAACTGAGCGTTAGCCAGAGTGTACTGTGCCAAGACAGCTTTATATCACTGGCAATGTCTTTGTTTGTGTAAGTTCTTTGGTTCTTTTCACTGATTTGCCTGATTAAAACACCGTATCTCAAAGCATCTCTCAATGTAGGCAACTCCGACTTCAGGAGCTCTCTCCCAGACCCAAGATAGTGACTGAGATGGCTGGATTTTTGGTTCCTCGTCCTGACACAAGCAGCCATCGCAAATATTACCAACTTATAAATGCATCAGAATCTGAAACAGAAAAAAATATTTTTAGTTGGGTTGTTAAAGAATGAAGTCAGAAAGCAATGTTCACTATTTAATTGTAATGCACTAATGCAGCTGTACGTTAGATTTTCGATAAATTTCACGCTAAAATTTACCTAGCAAAAGGTTGCAAAATATTTAAACTGAAATTATTTTCTGTTTATCTACACTAAAATCTACCAAAAAAGTGATGGGCCATTAGTTTTAGCTGATCTTCCCTCCTATGACACACCCTACTGCCACACTACAGTCACACTACACTGTCACACTACAGTCACACTACACTGCCACACTACACTGCCACACTACACTGCCACACTACACTGCCACACTACACTGCCATACTGTCACACCACACTGTCACACCACACTGCCACACTACACTGTCACACTACACTGCTAACACCACACCGTCACACCACAGTCACACCACACCGTCACACTACACCGCCACACCACACCGTCACACCACACCGTCACACCACACCGTCACACCACACCGTCACACCACAGTCACACCACACCGTCACGCCACACTGCCACACCACAGCACACCACACTGCCACACCACACCGTCACACCACACTGTCACACAAACGCTGTCACACCACACCGCCACACCACAGTGTCACACCACACCGTCACCACACCGTCCCACTCATACCGCCACACCACACCGTCACACCACACCGCCGCCACCACACCGTCACACTACACTACCACACTACACCGTCACACTACGCCGTCACACCACACCGTCACACCACACTGCCACATTGCGACACCACACCGACACACCACACCGTCACACCACACTGCCACACTACACCGCCACACTATACCATCACACCACACTGCCACACTGCAGTGACACTACATTGTCACACTACACTGTCACACTACACTGCCACACTACACTGCCACACTACACTGTCACAGTACACTGTCACACTACGCTGCCACACTACGCTGCCACACTACGCTGTCATTCTACACTGTCACACAACACTGTCACACTACACTGCCACACTACACTGTCACACTACACTGCCACCCTACGCTGTCACACTACACTGCCACACTACACTGTCACACAAATATACACTACCCTACTCAATTATGCCTATCATAACAATAACATACATACATACATACATACATACATACATACATACATACATACATACTGTACATACATACATAACACAAACCACTGTTATATGACCTTTACAATTTACATCTCCACTTCCCATGTTAATTATATTACTAAATGATGCCTTAATCACCTTAATTAATCACCTTAATTACATATTTTTAATGAGCCATTAACCCTAAGATGGTTCTGACTTGTTTAATGTTGGTTGTTTGCACCAGATGGTCTCAGATGGTTGTTGACTCACACTCAACATTCTTGCTGTTGTAAAGTATTAATTGTTTCCCTTATAATTTCTAAGTTATTTTTTATTTTATTCCTTTTGTGTGTTATGAACAGGGGACATATTCGTAGTATGCGAAATATATTCTTAGTGTACGAAATATATCCCCAGTAATACGAAATGTATCCCCAGTACTACGAAATATATACCCAGTAATACGAAATATATGCCCAGTAATACGAAATATATCCCCAATACTACGAACTATATCCCCAGTACTACGAAATATATCCCAAGTACTACGAAATATCCCAGTAATACGAAATATATCCCCAGTACTACGAAATATATCCCCAGTACTACGAAATATATCCCCAGTACTACGAAATATATCCCCAGTACTACGAAA
>NW_024734796.1:0-21945 GCF_018991925.1 Homarus americanus | reverse complement strand
ACTTCTGCAACTGTTGTACCATAAATGTGAGTCTATGGATGATTGTAAACGTCTACGTGTTTAATCTTTTGATGAAACAAGTGTCAGTGAAGGTAACACTTGTCTTGTGAGGTCATAATTCCTGTCACATCACTCACACCTGGAGGCAAAGGCAGCACCTGTGATCACCTGCTCTAGCTGCCCCCCCCCCCACCACCCATAATCTGATAATCTGTTGTCAGTGGCTGTAACACTTATCATATGAAGTCATAACTCCTGTCACCTCATGTCTACATTAGTAGTATAATGGACAAACAGGGAGGAAAAGAACTCCTGTAGGCAACTGTATATATAGTCATCATTACCCTATCTTAAGCTGCAGTTATTTAAATACAAGACTATAACTGAAATACATTGTTTTTCTTTTAACCTTTCCTTCTGTGTATCACCCACCACACTGACTGGTGTCCTTAGCTAAAGTTATATGCAAGATTAAACTCTCTATTAGTATTATTTTCTATGTGAGATACTGAGATAACAAAGTACAGTATATAGAACCATAAAATTTTCTGTTTATAAGAGGTGAGAGGTAGGCGAGGAAGTCTGCCTGCTGACGTCAGCAAAGCTCCACCCACCTTGGCCTAGGCTAGCCTAGTCTAACCTGACCAAACCTAACCTAACCTAACCTTGTGTAAAACAAGTCTAGCCTAGCCTAGCCTAGCCTAGCCTAGCCTAACCTGACCTTATCTAACCAAAACTAACCTAACCTTGATCTCATCTGATCTGATCTAATATAGTGATTAGTTTTAATCAGATTGTTATACGTCTTTTTGATCAGTCTAGTTTCTTTCATCTTACTCTTCATTTTTTCTCTGTTGTTCATCTTTGTTATATTGTTTTCTTTATGCTTTCTTTTCTTTCCCTTCTCCTCCTCTTCTTATTCCTCTATTGTTCTTTAAGAAATCAGGATAACTGTTAAGATTTGTTGACCAATTTTCTCTACATTTTCATTAAGAGATTACTTATTAAAACAACATTATCTGTATTTATATTATCTGAAGAGGAGTCCCGGCCACAACAAACGCCCCCCAAAATAACATAATGAAACACTCCAGTAAATTATGTAAATATTCAAAAGGATTTGGATTTAATTGTAGTTTGTTTAATTTTAGGAACATTTCATTAGTGTTAACGGGAGGCAGGTAATGGCTATTATTCAAAAGCTTCCCTTATAATGACTACGGTCCCTCCAGCCAGACTTATACTAGCGTCTAAAGCCAAGGTTTGGTAGAGTCAAGGTTACCCACTGAAAAGTTTATTTGGATAAGTTCGGTGTGATTCTATTAGGTTTGGCTCCATTAGGCGGTGTAAGGTTACCTGGAGTGGATGATTATGTGTTGGGTGGGGCGGAGAGGAGTCACACCAGGTTAGTTAGACTCCAGTTAGTGTGTATTTTATCCCTTTAACTCTCAAAGGAAAATTAAATAGATTAGTTGTTTTATAAGATAATTATTTAATTTTAATGCATCGGTTTATACTTTCATGATGTTACGTAAGTCTATAAATTCACTTAATTATTTTAATGGCAGGATAATAAAAAGATACCTGCTGTAATTACCGTGTTGGAAACTACAATTAGACAACCAAAACAGCATCATCGGCCATTACAGAGCGTTATTTTGTATAATGTAAGCACTTAAGTCAATGGCCTAAAGCCTCAGGGCTGCTGTGTGAGGTGGTTCAGTCACGATACAAACATTACCAACATGTTTATCTTCACCAGGTGGGCTTAACATGACCAGGTGATGCCTTACTAACTCTTGGATTATTATTGTTGTTTAGTGAATTTGTATGAAGCTGCAAGATCATCTTACACCTCTTGGAGAAAATTGGGTAAACAAAATTTTTCATCCCAATTTCCCCAATTGGTAGATATTTTTTTTTTTTTTGTATTTTGGTATTCTTTAACCTACCTTACCTGACCTCACCTGACCTCACCTGAAAATAATCCTAGTGATAATGGTAAAAATATGCCAAATACCTATTGGAATAAAAACGAATATTAACCGATATTTTTGTATTATGGAGAAAACAAAATCTTCAAAAAAGTACAAAAAGTTAAAAACATAAATCAATATTTATAACAACTCCTCCAGGTATCTTTTGTTAGTTTCACCTTCAGTGTCCTCATGACTGTCCTTGTCATTTTACTATTGTTTGTCTTCCTGTATCTTGGATGTTCTCTATGTCACAGTTTGTGTTTGTTCTTTATTGTACTTCGTCACTGTCCATGTTTTACTGCATTATATTTCTTTGTTGTGATAAAATAGTTCCAAGACCTTCAGTTATAAACAATAATCATATGAAAGTCTTTGACAACAACTTAAATTATTCCTTATTTTCGTTACTTAGATCCATTGAATTTTTGTGTCCGTGTCCGTGACAATGATAATGAAAGGACTTATATTGAGTTGTCTATCAGGTTTTCATTCGACTGTAAACATACAGTAAACATACAAAGCTGTAGTGAGACTGCTGGAGTTATGCTGCATCATATTAATGCAGCATGCAGCATAATGCGACCTCCTCTCCCTCCCTCCCCGATATGACAGCATAATGCAGCTCCCTCTACCTCCCTCCCCAGCATGACAACATAATGCAACTCCCTCTCCCTCTCTCCCCAGCATGACAGGATAATGCAGCTCCCTCTCACTCCCTACCCAGCATGACAACATTATGCAGCTCCCTCTCCCTCCCTCCCCAGCATGTCAACATAATGCAGCTCCCTCTCACTCCCTACCCAGCATGACAACATTATGCAACTCCCTCTCCCTCTCTCCCCAGCATGACAGGATAATGCAGCTCCCTCTCACTCCTCCCTCCCCCAGCATGACAGCATAATGCAGCTCCCTCTCCCGCCCTCCCCAGCATGACAGCATAATGCAGCTCCCTCTCCATCCCTCCCCAGCATGACAGCATAATGCAGCTCCCTCTCCCTCTCTCCCCAGCATGACAGCATAATGAAGCTCCCTCTCCCTCCATCCCCAGCTTGACAGCATAATGCAGTTCCCTCTCCCTCCTTCCCGAGCATGACAGCATAATGCAGCTCCCTCTCCCTCCCTTCCCAGCATGACAGCATAATGCGCGCCCTCTCTCCTCCCTCCCTCCCCAGCATGACAGCATAGTAAAGCTACCTCTCCTCCTTCCCAGCATGACAACATAATGCCGCTCCCTCTCCATCTCTCCCCCAGCATGTCAGCATAATGCAGCTCCTCTCCCTCTCTCCCGAGCATGACAGCATAATGCAGCTCCCTCTCCATCCCTCCCAGCATGACAGCATAATGCAGCTCCCTCTCCTCTCTCCCCAGCATTACAGCATAATGCAACTCCCTCCTCCCTCCCTTCCCAGCATGACAGCATAATGCAGCTCCCTCTCCATCCCTCCCCAGCATGACAGCTTAATGCAGCTCCCTCTCCCTCTCTCCCCAGCATGACAGCATAATGCAGCTCCATCTCCCTCCATCCCCAGCTTGACAGCATAATGCAGTTCCCTCTCCCTCCTTCCCGAGCATGACAGCATAATGCAGCTTCCTCTCCCTCCCTTCCCAGCATGACATCATAATGCAGCTCCCTCTCCCTCCCTCGCCAGCATGACAGCATAATGCAGCTCCCTCTCCCTCCTTGCCCAGCATGACAACATTATGCAACTCGCTCTCCCTCCCTCCCCAGCATGACAGCATAATGCAGTTCTCCTCTCCCCTCCCTCCCCAGCATGCCAGCATAATGCAACTCCACTCTCCCTCTCTCCCCAGCATGACAGCATAATGCAGCTCCCTCTCCTTCTCTCCCCAGCATGACAGCATAATGCAGCTCCCTCTCCCTCCCTCCCTCCCCAGCATGACAGCATAATGCAGCTCCCTCTCCCTAACTCCCTCCTCAGCATGACAGTATAATGCAGCTCCCTCTCCCTCCCTCCCCAGCATGACAACATTATGCAGCTCCCTCTCCCTCCCTCTCCAGCATGACAGCATAATGCAGCTCCCTCTCCCTCCCTCCCCTGCATGACAGCATAATGCAGCTCCCTCTCCCTCCCTCCCCAGCATGACAGCATAATGCAACTCCCTCTCCCTCCTTTCCCCAGCATGACAAGCATAATGCAGCTCCCTCTCCTCTCTCCCAGCATGACAGCATAATGCAGCTCCTCTCCTCCCTTCCCAGCATGACAGCATAATGCAGCTCCTCTCCCTCCCTCCTCCCAACGCAGAAAAACAGCATAATACCAGCTCCCTCTCCTCCTCCCCAGCACTTGGCCAGCATAATGCAGCTCCCTCTCATCCTCCCCAGCATGACAGCATAATGCAGCTCCCTCTCCCCTCTCTCCCCAGCATGACAGCATAATGCAGCTCCCTCTCCCTCCATCCCCAGCTTGACAGCATAATGCAGCTCCCTCTCCCTCCCTCCCCAGCATGACAGCACCCTGAAGTTCCTTAATGAGTTGGGCTCCAGACTTATTGAAACTACCAGAGACTCCAGGGCATCGATCTACTATTTACAAGACAACCAATTGGGAGATGATGGTAAGGGAAGGCGAAAGACATCAGGTAGATTTTTACAGAACTTAATTTGGTTGGGACACAAAGACAGGCTGGAAGGGTGAGGTATGAGGATCTGGTAGGGTGGAATATGAGGGACTGGAATGGTAGGGTATGAGGGATTAACAGGGTAGGGTATGAGGGACTAACAGGGTAGGGTATGAGGAACTAGAAGGGTAGGGTATGATGACTGGCAGGGTGGGGCATAAGAGACTAACAAAACTGGGTAGAAGGGTGTGACAATCTCCTCTTCTACACTAATCACGCCACACGTTCTCCCTAAGTCATCAAAAAATATACATTTGTCATGGTGTTCAAAAATTCCTCTTTTACCAACACAAGCTCTCGTTCTTGTAGCCATTGTGATTTAGGCTGAGGGGATAGAGAGATATAGTGAAAGAAGTAGGAACAGATAAAGAGAATGACAGACATAGATATGAGGATATAATAATTGTGGAAGGGGAAGGAAAGAGGAGGTGGAGATAGTGGTAGAGGAAGCAGGAAGGAGAGTAGGGGAGAGAGAGTGATGATATATTAAGGTTAATAGAGACAAGGGGGGATAGGATAGGTAAAGAGGATACGACAGGGCAGATTTAATCTAATTTCATGGGTAAGAGATGGCAGGAAACCTAGTGAGTGAGTGAGTGGGACAACCATTGATCGTGATCACGCCCCAGTCCACATGATCGTACACACAAGATAGTCAAAGGAACAGAGGGAACATATTCGGCTTGTTGTCGAACACTTGAATCAAAGGAGCAATAAGTTATTACTGAGTCACTGCACGTTGACTACATATTATAGTGTTTGTAAAGATCTTTCTTGTTACACTGGTCGAGAAGATCAGATAGCGACCGTACGTGAGCTGTGGCCCATATCTACAGAACCTCGACCATATTAGTTGGTAAAATTGCCTTCGTTTTCTTTGGTGAGTGATCGTGTATTTCCAGATGTAATAACTGAAATGTGTTCAGTGTCTCCAGCAGGACCCGGCTGTACTCTCTTATTGCTGGGACCTCTATCAATCTGCCTACACGAATATCAATAAGACCCGTTTCAACTTCTCTACAAACTTTAAGAGCGTTCGGTCGAGGAGTTCAGGTACGAAAAAAGTATGTTAAGTGAGAATAAATTAACACGAGGCCAGTCAGTGTGTCAAAACAAGGTCGGGCCCACATCAACTGGCAATATAATCACATAAGGCGGATCATGACGATAACACATTTGTGCTTATTGTTTCATCAAAATACTTAGGCAACATGTTAAATCTATTGTTTGTGTGAAAGTAAAAGGAGAAGCTGTACAGGTTGATCCACAGTTCCTGTTTCAACATCTAACAAAAGCATCAGGGAGAGTGTAAGGCAGGTGAGTAGTGTAACCACCCACTGTACTCTCAAGGGTCTGGCCTAAGAAACACCTTATGGACTATGAGCTGCACACTGCTGCATCACATTAACCACTAGGAGTTGTAAACAAACACTCCAAAAGTGCCTTTATGGAGGAGACCGATGAATTTCAAAATGAACACTGTGACTCCTGTTGTCTCGGTAGGGTCGTCAAAATCCTTTGTCTGTTGTGTCATATCGTCTAACACAAAATCGTAAGCATACTTTTTGGAGCGTATCTACATCTTACAGCATGATGACACTAAATGGCCGCCTTAAAATGTTATTCTCAAAGACTTAATTATCCAATGAAAAATTCACCCACTAAAATTTAAGATCACGTTGAAGATAAACTCATTAAAGTTTTATACTGTACTATAATGGAAATTAAAGTTCACTCACTCGCACTCTCGGGCAGAAATTATAATTTAAGTTCTCATTTTAGAACAGTCTTGGCTGTTTTTAGGTCCTGCTATGGTTACTGTCTGAGTCATAATCAACCTCACTTGGCACCTTCCATTTCATTTTGGCGCATTTCATGTTGGTGTATTTCATGTTGGTGTATTTCATGTTGGTGTATTTCATGTTGGTGTATTTCATGTTGGTGATCACCTGCCACCCACCAGAGACTTGGGAAGGTTAGAAATAGTGTCATCTCTGTGTTTTATGACGTCTTCGAGGTTTATATCTTCACCTCACCTCTTGAACCACATCCTCAAGACGGACCATTTCTTACCCCTGGTCGTCTTCTTAGCTAATCAGGCTTATTTAATTCTTCTCTCACAGCGCTGCGCCCCCTGGCGAGAAACTCTCCCTCATTTCTTGTAACTTTTAGAGAAGGAAAGTTTATTCTCAACTGGTTGTACAGATGAAGCGTCACAACTTCTCGATATCTTTGCTTTGTGATTATAATACCAACGTGTCTGAGTCGTGTATTTGTTTATAAACTTAATGGAATAATATTTACCCAAGTTTAAGAGGCACTAAAGACATTATAAGGGCTGGATATTTCAAATTATCTGCATCTTTTGAATCACTTGAATCAGGAGTGAGAAAATGAAATTAAAACAAAAAAGAATTGTAAGTGAATGAAATATCAAAATCCTTGAAAAAACTAAATTTCTTAAAACAGTAATGGACTAAGACAGCAGTGGAAGGTAAGGAGATTGGTGGAAAAGAAAGGAGAAGACCGAAGGAGGAAGGTAAAAGGAGGGAAGATGGAGGGGTAAAATAAAGGGGAAAGGAAGATGAAGGGGGAAGAAATGAATGGGGGAGATGGAAGGGAGGAAGAAGGGAGGGAAGATGAAGGGGTAAGATGGAGGAGAAAGACGATGGGGAGAAGAAGATGAAGGAGAAGATGAAAGGTGGAAGATGAAAGGCAGGAAGCGACAGTGCAAAATAGATCGGCAAGAGACACAGTTGTACCAGAGGTGGTAAAAATATACACCAGGAAGGAATCAGGTGTGGCAATGTAATACACTCTCTCTCTCTCTCTCTCTCTCTCTCCATATTATGTTGCTCAGATTTCTCTCTCTTTTTCTAAAAATACAAAACTCAACTCAATAAAGGCAACACATGTACTGTACTATGACTGCCAGTGTATTATAGCATCAACATTATTATATAAGAGTATATATTATACTTAAGCCCCCCCCCCCCAGGTATCGCCGGGATGGTTAATCTTCAGGTGGGATACGCTGGGCGGCGAGGGGAGTGACAATCTACCTGTGTCATTAAGGTCTTTGTTACCTTTTCCTGGGGCGACACTTCAGGTGAGTTATTATATAAAAAAGAGACTCACTTTATACAATACATGAAAAAATAACACCACCATTTGAACTTACATAAATTAACACACAATACAGTACTGAATGCCTAACTAGCTTAGCTCCCCCCACCCCAGCCTCCCTTGAGCGAGCAGGAGCGTGCTGTGTATGGCCACCACCCCAACCAATCACCTCGACTCAGCTAGGTGGACAGCCCACCTGCTATTACTCCCTACTACTTTACTTCCCGTTTCTATTCTTTCCTTCTCTGTTTCCTCTCCTCTCTCATGGCAAAGTCATTTCCCACTTTACTTCATCATCGTTACTCAGTAAGACAGCAGTAGACCACGACGCTTAACACTGTACCTGCCTGACTCTGGTGTTACCTGTACTGTGTTAATTGGCTTGAAGAACATACAACTCTAAAACGTGATATGAATTGTTAATTTTCATAGGAAGATGAACTAGACAAAAAAACGACCTTTATAACTAAATGTCAGACCAAATACTGTCAAGAGGTGTGAACAGCTTCCATATGGAGAGGAGAGGATCTTTAATTGAAGTCTAATGTGTCACTTCACGCAATAACTCTGTGGGGTGGACACATCGACAACACAAGAGTGACCGACATATAAACACTTCCGAGACAACGATAACTAATGACTTTTTTTGTTTGTCCTTTCAGAACAAAGTTCACTCCTGGGATTATCTCTCATAAACGAAGCATCACCAAGCACAAGCACCACACACCTGTATAGGCCTTCAGTATCGTCAACCAGCAACTGTCTATATGATAATAGTCCAGACAAAACCTTGCTTTTACTTTAACCCGGAAATAAACATCGACAGGTTTATTATAAATAATTATGACGACAGTAAGTTTTCAAGGTTCAAGTGTCCTTATTTCCTGCCAATGGTTCCAGGAAAACCTTAAAACTTACAATTAATAAATAATTAAAGATTTTTGTTTCTTGTATCTATATATATAAAACAAAGAAGTATGTATTTTTGTTGGTGTGTGTGTTTGTGTGTCCGCACGAGAATCTCGGAAACTACTATACCGATCTGTAGTGATGATGGATGGTGTTATATGTAGTGATGATGGATGGTGTTATATGTAGTGATGATGGATGATGTTATATGTAGTGATGATGGATGGTGTTATATGTAGTGATGATGGATGATGTTATATGTAGTGATGATGGATGGTGTTATATGTAGTGATGATGGATGATGTTATATGTAGTGATGATGGATGGATGTTATATGTAGTGATGATGGATGATGTTATATGTAGTGATGATGGGTGGTGTTATATGTAGTGATGATGGATGATGTTATATGTAGTGATGATGGGTGGTGTTATATGTAGTGATGATCTATCTTCTATCGATATAAAACAAAGAAGTATGTCTGTTTGTGTGTGTGTGTGTGTGTTTGCTTGTGTGTCCGCACGAGAATCTCGAAAACTACTCTACCGATCTGTAGTGATGATGGATGATGTTATATGTAGTGATGATAGATGGTGTTATATGTAGTGATGATGGATGGTGTTATATGTAGTGATGATGGATGATGTTATATGTGTTATAAGTGTTTAAATAACATGGTAGATATTACTGAGCCTTCATCAGGGTTGGTGCCTCCCTCCAGGTTCCCAGAGGTACAACTATTGGTGACATTTTCTTATTCGATGGCAGCAGTTGAGTTAGATTCATTGGTTGGGAGGTACAGACAGAGTGTAAGTAGCTGTGGAAGTTTCGCGCTCCCTGATGTCGCCCAAATTGTCATAATTGAAGGTAACTGACTTGGCAACAGTAGTGCGTACGTTGGTCTTCTTAAGGATAGAGGCGGGTTGTTGGTCGGCAACATTGGATAGAACAATGAACTCAGAAGCTTGGCGGTCAAGGTTGTTCAAGTTACCATGGGCACTGTAGTAGTTAACTTCCAGCTTGTTAGTTGATTTTCGGCTGCGGCCAATGCTGTCACCATCCAATCGTCCAACAGCCTTATCACAGGAGGCTTCGTCAAAGTATCGGATATATGCGAAGCCATAGTGTTCATTTTTGTTGTCTTTTGCGGGCATCACAAATAGGTCGATCTGTCCACATTCCTCAAACAATGGTCGAATCTGCTTAGGGGCCACACCAGGGTAGATGTTTGTTGCAACCACCACAAAGCTGGTGTCGAAGTCTACAACGAAATCCTTGCAAGCCTTCACCTCCACCTCAGACACCTCAGAATTACGGTTTAATAAGGTTGGAATTTAAAGAAATTGACAACAAAATGAAGCTCTGTTTATCACTATAGTGTTGAGGACTGATGTTTGTAGAGATGATGGATGGTGTTATAATATGTAGTGATGATGGATGGTGTTATATGTAGTGATGAAGGATGGCGTTATATGTAGTAATGATGGATGGTGTTATATGTAGTGATAGGAGGGTAATATATGTAGTGATGATGGATGGTGTTATATATAGTGATGATGCATGATGATATATGTAGTGATGATGGTTGGTGTTATATGTAGTGATGCTGGATGGTGTTATATGTAGTGATGATGGATAGAGTTATATGTAGTGATGATGGATGATGTTATATGTAGTGATGATGGGTGGTGTTATATGTAGTGATGTTGGATGGTGTTATATGTAGTGATGATGGATGATATTATATGTAGTGATGATAGGATGGTTCTATATGTAGTGATGGATGGTTTTATATGTAGTGATGATGCATGATGTTATATGTAGTGATGATAGGATGGTTTTATATGTAGTGATGATGGATGGTGTTATATGTAGTGATGATGCATGATGTTATATGTAGTGATGATGGTTGGTGTTATATGTAGTGATGCTGGATGGTGTTATATGTAGTGATGATGGATAGAGTTATATGTAGTGATGGATGATGTAATATGTAGTGATGATGGGTGGTGTTATATGTAGTGATGTTGGATGGTGTTATATGTAGTGATGATGGATGATATTATATGTAGTGATGATAGGTTGGTTTTATATGTAGTGTTGATGGATGGTGTTATATGTAGTGATGATGCATGATGTTATATGTAGTGATGATGGGTGGTGTTATATGTAGTGATGCTGAATGGTGTCATATGTAGTGATGATGGATGGAGTTATATGTAGTGATGATGGATGATATTATATGTAGTGATGATGGTTGGTGTTATATGTAGTGATGTTGGATGGTGTTATATGTCGTGATGGATGGTTCTATATGTAGTGATGGTGGATGGTGTTATATGTAGTGATGATGGATCGTGTTTTTGTAGTGTTGATGGATAGTGTTATATGTAGTGATGATGATGGATGGTGTTATAAGTAGTGATGATGGATGTTGTTATATGTAGTGATGAAGGATGGTGTTAGTGAAGATTGTGAAGTGAGATGTAGTGAAGAAAGTGAAGTGAGGTGTAATGAAGATTGTGAAGTGAGATGTAGTGAAGATTGTGAAGTGAGATGTAGTGAAGATTGTGAAGTGAGATGTAGTGAAGATTGTGAAGTGAGATGTAGTGAAGATTGTGAAGTGAGATGTAGTGAAGATTTTGAAGTGAGATGTAGTGAAGATTGTGAAGTGAGATGTAGTGAAGACTGTGAAGTGAGATGTGGTGAAGATTGTGAAGTGAGATGTAGTGAAGATTGTGAAGTGAGATGTGGTGAAGATTGTGAAGTGAGATGTAGTGAAGATTGTGAAGTGAGATGTAGTGAAGATTGTGAAGTGAGATGTAGTGAAGATTGTGAAGTGGGATGTAGTGAAGATTGTGAAGTGAGATGTAGTGAAGATTGTGAAGTGAGATGTAGTGAAGATTGTGAAGTGAGATGTAGTGAAGATTGTGAAGTGAGATGTAGTGAAGATTGTGAAGTGAGATGTAGTGAAGATTGTGAAGTGAGATGTAGTGAAGATTGTGAAGTGAGATGTAGTGAAGATTGTGACGTGAGATGTAGTGAAGATTGTGAAGTGACATGTAGTGAAGATTGTGGAGTGAGATGTAGTGAAGATTGTGAAGTGAGATGTAGTGAAGATTGTGAAGTGACAAGAAGTGAAGATTGTAAAGTGAGATGTAGTGAAGACTGTGAAGTAAGATGTGGTGAAGATTGTGAAGTGTGATGTAGTGGAGATTGTGAAGTAAGATGTGGTGAAGATTGTGAAGTGAGATGTAGTGAAGATTGTGAAGTGAGATGTAGTGAAGATTGTGAAGTGAGATGTAGTGAAGATTGTGAAGTGAAATGTAGTGAAGATTGTGAAGTGAGATGTAGTGAAGATTGTGAAGTGAGATGTAGCAAAGATTGTGAAGTGAGATGTAGTGAAGATTGTGAAGTGAGATGTAGTGAAGATTGTGAAGTGAGATGTAGTGAAGATTGTGAAGTGAGATGTAGTGAAGATTGTGAAGTAAGAAGTGGTAAAGATTGTGAAGTAAGATGTGGTAAAGATTTTGAAGTGAGATGTAGTGAAGATTGTGAAGTGAGATGTAGTGAAGATTGTGAAGTGAGATGTAGTGAAGATTGTGAAGTGAGATGTAGTGAAGATTGTGAAGTGAGATGTAGTGAAGATTGTGGAGTGAGATGTAGTGAAGATTGTGGAGTGAGATGTAGTGAAGATTGTATGAAATGAATTATAAAGTAAACTACAACAGTAGTGAAGGGTTAAACGAGCATACGATTGTCTATAGTGTATCCGTGTCTTGTTAACGTGGAACCAACATGGCGGTGGTTCTCAATATGGAAATACGTTATTTTGCGAGGAATTTCTGTCAAAACGAAATATGAATCAACCATATTTAGCCTAAAATTAACCTAGCTGACTATATTATATATTTTAAGGTGTTTAAGTTGGATAGATCAGATCAGGTTAGGTAAAGATCAGGTTGGGTTAGGTTAAGGTTAGTTTTGTTAATTTTACCAGTTAGAGGCTAGTTTATTATTAACCCCCATACTCATCCTGTGAGGCAGTAGTGCAAAGAGATTACAAAGTGGTGTTAGATGAGGTAGGTGGTTAAGTTAAGTTTCAATAGGTTAGGTTAGATTACGTCAGGTTGGATTAGTTAAGTTAGGTTAGGTAGGTAATAAGTAGATGGAGTTACACGATTCGGTGGAATTGGGAAAGTTAAGGTTCTTGATTAGGTTGGCTTATGTCAGACGGGGAGGTTAGGTTAGATTATGTCAGGTTAGGTTAGATTATGTCAGGTTAGGTTAGATTACGTCAGGTTAGGTTAGATTACGTCAGGTTAGGTTAGATTATGTCAGGTTAGGTTAGATTATATCAGGTTAGGTTAGATAATGTCAGGTTAGGTTAGATTATGTCAGGTTTGGTTAGATTATGTCAGGTTAGGTTAGATTATATCAGGTTAGGTTAGATAATGTCAGGTTAGGTTAGATTATGTCAGGTTTGGTTAGATTATGTCAGGTTAGGTAAGTAGGTGGAGGTGGGTAAAAAAGGTTAGGTTAGGTGGGCAGGTTTTAGTGTAGGAGCTTAAGTAATCCCGTAAAAATTTCATGTTAATTTTTATTTTTACATACGTAATAATAAATCTAGGCCATTAAAGAAGTTTTATCAAAGAGCGGCGTAATGAACCACAGACGTATTACCATTAACTCCTAAGTAACTTAAAACATGACTTATAACCTATGAACATGTAGTATTATATCATTACAATTTAACGTAGTATATTATGAATGCTGTTATAATATCTTAAGTGTGTTACAAACATGGCTGCTCATATATGCCATCCTGTCTCTGGCAAAGAAGAGATTGCAGTAAGTAAAATTAATTGCTAAAGACAAATACTGGAAATTAAACATATACTTATTACCATTATCTGAAAAGCTTAGAACCACCGTTTTATATTTATTAAAAGTTTGTAGTGTTATACATCATGTGTATGCAAGTCACAAGTTATTATTTTGTCTTACTAGCCGACAGTTACACATCTCGGTGCATGTCATGCTATTCTTTCTGATTCTTTTTGTATGAACATGACAATGATCCACATTTCCCGACGCCACATCCACATTTAACAAGTTCTGTGATTGCTTCTGGAGCTGGTGGTTGGTCTGATATTACTAGTATGAAACAGTCATTGTCAATCTTCCAACCATGCTCTAATTGTGAAAGCATTTCACTGTCTGCATCACAAGACCACAGAAGAGCTTAATACCTTCCTCTCAATATATGATACTTTAGAGTTGCTGCAGTCGCTGGTAGTTCTCCAGCTTCTGCCTGCGTTATCTTGAAGAGATGCCATCTAAGTTTTGACAGTTTAGTGAAAGTCATTCGTGGACAGTAGAGCTTAAATACAAATTCCTCTAGACCAATATACTGTACATGTCTGCTGGAGGGCATTTGGTCTACTCAGCATCTTGAATGCATCTAGGACTTTTGTGTTAGATTTCATAAAAGTGCTCCAACATGCTTTCTTTCCTTTGCCAACAAATTTTCCAATGCAGTCAGATCCTGTGAAGGCATGGAAACCTGTAAGGCTCTCTGCCCAATGTGTCGTCGCTCACCAGTTCCTGTTATCATACTTGTATTTTCTCCAAGTTGAGGCTGCTTTAATATGCCAAACACATCAGTGTCTGGTGACTTGATATGTACAGTGCTGCCCTTCTGTGATGCATATACTGTATGTCCTGCTTAAGTTCTATAACTTGTGATAGCAATTTGATGGTTGAAGTCTTATTTGCTGCTTTCCACGACAGTAGATTAACCTTGGACAGCTTTTCCCAGATGCTCAATGGACCAACAATACGTTCCTTGACAAAATTTTCATAATTTTGTCTTCCAACTTCATATGCACATAGATTGTCATATTTGGCATCATTTTCCTGGGATTACAGTCACCAATAACATTGTGTAGCTTCTGTACATCAGCATATTGACAGCTGACAATAGCTGTAGAGAGCTCATGGTGTTCTGTTCTTTTGTAATCTTTATGAGTTTGATATTTTATGTAATGAACTTAATTTGAAAACCCAAATGGTAGTATATGATCTTTTATCACCTTAGACACTCTGTGCGTCATGCCTCTCAAGTGATTTTTTCCTCTCTTACTTCTCTGGACAAATACGACCTTTATCCCATCAGAAAAAATATCACCATATATTTTCTTAATCTACAGGTGCCAAGGTTTAAAATGACGGATGGTGTTAAAAATTAACCTGAAATTTTTACGTGACCACATATTGTCTTGTTGGGTTTCTGAGAGAACTTCACAGCTAAATAGCGCCTCTGTATTGATAGCCGGTACATGTCGTAATATCCACCGCTCATAGTTAAATCTTTATGTCCGTTTATTTTGTCCTAATTTAAGTATCAAAGAGTGTTTTCATTTTTAAGTATCTTAAGTATCTTTTTTCCCCACTCCTAAGTATCTAAGTATGATTTATTTTCATTTATAAGTAACTAACCATATTTTTGTTTTCATTATAAAATGTGATTGACATAGACAACAAAAGTAAATATCAGCTGGAGGTCGTAAACGAAGCTGATGTGAAGTATTTTGACTCGCTGTTCCCACGAACTAATTGCTTCACTGGTTTATACCGAAGAAATAAAACCGTCAACGAACCATCCGATTCAAATGTGTCTTAGGCGATACAGAGTGTTTATGCGTCACTCTGATACCAAGAATGACTTTGTGTACTGTGGTGAAGCTGAGGGTAGGATAGGGTTGGGTTGGGTTGGGATGGGTTAGGATTACGCATGTGTAGGTATATTCTGTCGCATTTTATAGGTATCTTGCGTCTTTCTCTTTATTCCTTCTTTATCATGAGTATCTGTGCCTATTAATACACCACCTTGCAGGATAGTGGAAGAGGAATGGATAGTAACGAGATAATATTCTTCTAACATATACCTTAGCTTGATTACAGGTAACACCAGGTAGAAGTTACATGACTCTTAAGAGTTTTCCTCGACTTGGCTGATTCAACTGTAAGACTTGTTGTATTTATCCTTATTAAAATCCTCCACCTGTAAGACCCTCCACTTGTAAGACCCTCCACCTGTAAGACCCTCCACTTGTAAGACCCTCCACCTGTAAGACCCTCCACTTGTAAGACCCTCCACCTGTAAGACCCTCCACTTGTAAGACTCTCCACCTGTAAGACCCTCCACTTGTAAGACTCTCCACTTGTAAAACCCTTTAGGGATTTGAAATACCTTCTCGTCTTGGCTCCACTAGTACTGTACACACCCTCTCTAGCCTTAGTTTACAGTAATGTTGAAGTATATAATGAAGACTCACAGCTCATGGGTTAGAAAAACAAAAGATGCTTGTTTTATTTATTTATTTAATTATAGTTTATTTTAGAATCCCCGAAAGTTGGAACAAAATGGCTGACGGGACTCACAAGCGGGCGGTGTTTACAGTATGGACCAAGAATAAAAAATAAATGAAAAATAAAATAAATAAATCGTAAATTGGTGCATTGTTTCTCCAGGGGTAATTATAGAAGTACAAATGTTCTCCAGCAGTGGGTAACGATCATAGTCACGTATAGAGCTTCCGACGCAGGTAGACTGATATAGATGCATTACCTGGAGTTAGGGTTACAGGGGCCTCTTACACGATAATATTAAAGGTGTTTTTTCCTTCTGTTTGTGGCACTTGAGGTGTTTAGGTTAGGTTTAATTAAAATGGTTTAGTTATAATAGTTATATTACGATAAGTTAAGTTGAATTTAGAACTTTTTATTTGCATATATCGTGTTTTAGAATGATTTGTTAGCTAATAAGTTGAATTTGGATACGTTTAGTTTAATTTAGATCATTTGATTTTACAAGGTCGTATTATAATGACTGGGAACCATATAGAAACCTGTTAGAGAAGTAAATATTTCTACGGCAGTGAATGAGTAGGTCAATAAGTGGTGTATAGAGCTGCTGACGCAACTTAAACGGTATATACTGTACATTATATGTTATCAGAGCTTTCCTGTTGTACGTAACCGCCTCCGTCAAAGTGTCTTAGTGGCTCATGTGAAGATTAGCCTCTAGTTTATTTAACCTCAAGATTAACTACACTGGCACTGCCTGACCTGACCTGACCTGACCTGACCTGACCTGACCTGACCTGACCTGACCTGACCTAACTTAATCTAACCTAACTTAATTTCCCAGGTAGCGTTAGGTTAATCATTAGTTGAAATAAGCTGGGAGGGTTAATCTTCAGGTAATCTATCTTAATTAACAATTTTGGTCAGATGAGGCCTTCCTTACCTTACTCGAGAGCAGGAGGAGGAGGACTTGCTAACGTCTACAGATCATCGTCAACCAAGGCAGATATTGAATACCTTTTGTTTACCTTCGTGGCTTAAGAACACATCTTAACACCATAAGACTATTCGCCTCAATGCAATAATACAGTAATTGATTATTGTATTCTAATAAAATTTACGGTGTATCTTCTGAACCAGATTTATTGTTTAACTTTTGTGAATGAGAAACTGGTTGAGGTGTATTGTGGTAAACATCCTTAAGAGCAGCTCTGTGTGTTCTTACGACCTCAAAGTAACACAAAAGGTAGCCAATATCTACCCTTGGTCAGTCACTTTATGTAGATGTCAATTGTGTCATTTTTCTAGACTTAGTGCCCCCTGGAGGAGAAAGTAAATACAATGTTGATTTATTTTGGTCACAACACACGCTAGTAGATTATTTTTTTCCTATTTAACTAAATAATTAACACTATGTAGCTAACTAATTATATGACTCAAAGATGGTAACCAATATGGCGTCGATATTGTTCCCATACTCTATGATAAATAGTGTAGGTTATGTATATAAGCTACTGTGCCGAGTAGCAACCCTGTATATAAGCTACTGTGCCGAGTAGCAACCCTGTATATAAGCTACTGTGCCGAGTAGCAACCCTGTATATAAGCTACTGTGCCGAGTAGCATTTATATATATCATCACGTGGCAACACTGCACATTATGTGGCAACATTGCCCCGAGGTAAAAGGGTGGGAATGAATCGGCTGCTTGTCCAATTAACCAGTCCGTTCACACATATTTATATTTGGGTTTTAAGTAACGAAACCCAAACGGTAGTTCCTTTGTTTTATTATAAAAGGTTGTATATATAATTCCTGAGTGTATATCAACCGTAAGTCTCACTGTCTAGGAGTGAATGAGAAAGGGACGGCGTTTATGTATGATAAACGTTAGGTCACGTCCTTACGATATGACTTGAGGTGAGCTACTGAAGCTTAGGGGCATCGCAATGCGTGCTTACAGGAATGCTGAGCTATGGGTCTCGCCCTCTTGGGTAAGTTGCCCGCTCACGTGTCAATCTCATGTCTTACTCATAGACAGTGGAAAGTTACAGGGTGGTGAATCTGAATATAATATCAGATGTATTGACCCATTTATATAATACATTCTGTTGATGAGACAGGGGCCTATTACATCGCTCGGTCACCTACCAGCCGAGCTCCGTGAGGCCTAAATAACTCACAGAGTACAGTACATCCTAGACAACCCTAACCATGTTATAAACAGATATGTAGACACTAAGCTGGGGAAATTACTGTAGGGGTATTCTCTACTCCAGGGGACCTAGACTTTTGTGTCGTACGGGTTAGTATGTTATGAACAATGTTGAATTTGGATGATACTGCCCGGTAATAACAGAACAGGAACATTATTGCCAGAATTAACAGAATAGAGGGAATCGTAAGACTTGGTAGTGCAAATTCCCGTGACAGGTAAAATGGCAAGTTATTATTCAAATCAGCAAAATGTGTCTCGTTCAAGAAAGCTAACACTTTTAATTTCTCTGATACTATTTGAATATCCTTGATAGTGAAATTCATTACAGGAAGTTGAATTAAAGCAGACTTGAGTTTTCGATTTAACGCAAAATGCTGATGAGTAGGCAAGGTCCGTAATGTACTACAAGTGATTTCACAGTAATCAGGAGCCTTGTAATGCCCTTTCACAACTAGCTGCTTAACACCATTTTGGCATTTTAAAATTACAGTAGTGAGATTTGGAAAGAACAAATACTGTACATTGTGAAGGTGAGCGTGGAACACAGTCTTTAGACTAACTGGCCTATAACTGCATTGCGCTAACGCTGTGCGTACATTTGGTTGTATGACTGCCAATTCACATATTCCTTCTGCAGCAGGAATAAATGCAAACATGTAGGCTGGACATACGTGTAGGTGTAGATAAGACGACTTACACCGTGACAGTACCTCTGAATCCTCTATTGCTAACAATGAATATTCTTCATCTACTAAGAAAAGTTCTTTAGGCCTATCTAGGGTATACAGTGTGTCGTTCACAAACCAGGGGAAGGGTTCTAAATGCCATGCATTAAACTCATGTTGCCCTCGCATAGGAATGTGGATCAGAATTGCATTGTGCGTGAGGGTTGACTCCAACAGCGGGTAATAATAGTGAACCTCATTGTCATTGAAATTAGGAGTTAAATGATACTGCAACTTGGCTATTTTTAAAGCTTCAAGAAGCGTCTGCACAGGCACAAGCTTCGCGTCCACACGCCCTATCCCGGCATCTACAATGCTGTCTATTAGTTCACTTTTAGAGGTTACAATTTTATGAACTGAAATTTCAGCAGCATGCAAATATTCTGTGAAGTAAAGGAGCCATTCTAACGTCGGAATTGCTTTCTGTAACCTAGTAACAATCCTCGAAACTTGGTTAGACTCCATTATGATTGCATTAACCTTTGATTCTAGAGCAGTAATCGCGTGAAAGGTTTGAGAAATAACGCGATTCTGTTGAGATACAGCCTGAACGACAACGTTCATTCGGTCCCCCAGTTTAGCTACATCATCGGCCGTTGCCGTGCCAAACAAGGCGCTTTGGATGAGACCCACAAAATTAAAGAGACCCCTTTTTCGTCGTGCCTGAGAATGCACTTGTTGAGCAAGATCCGCTTGAGATGCAGGTAGATTTTTCCCAACATCAACTAGAAACTCGCGAAGGTTCTGGAGACGAAAGTGTAGAAGGTCTATAGTTTGTGAAACTATATTCGAATTCTTCGAAGCTGTGCTGAGACTATGAAGGATGTCCAATGCTGATTGTAGTTGGCCGTCGACGTTTTCCATCTGACGCGGAAGTTGGAGTAGTGGCTGTAGTTCATACTTGATGTTCACCACGTCCTCAGCTATGAGAACGCGTCCGAGAGGTGCCACCAGTGCACCTGGTTTGAGGACTAATGTGGACATTTTCGTCAACACAACGGTGCCACAACAGAGTAGAAGCAAGACACTGACGATCCCAGCCATTCTGTAAGGAATTACAAACGAGTTAACGTCTACTCGCAGAACGTAGTTTCATACAATAGTCATTTGGGACATTCTGCTTTTGAACAGTCTGTAAGGATGTATCAATCACATTATCATCAACTGGAGGTAAGACATTTATCTGGGTCTTCTTCAGACGATCCGCGTGCACGACATCTGCGATCTGTGCATTAGGCTTCCATATTTTGAATTTGTTGCCTGCTTCTTTTGAGATTATGCGGAAGGGACCAGAAAATTTCGCCGAAAGTTTGGAGTTCCTTTCAAGTACCTGTAACATAACAGCGTCCCCAACGTTCAGTGCGATAGGTTTAGCATGTTTATGTTGTTTGATGATCATTTCGGCGCGTGACGCCGCTAGCTGTGATCGTACTTGGTTATGAATTTCTGTAAAGACATGAATTTGTTTTGCCGCAAAATCATCCGTATTATATACCGGGTATGGCGCATCTGTAAGGATGTCGTAAGGCAGACGTTTATCTGTGCCATAGACAATATAGTAGGGTGTTTTGCCCGTAGAGCTATTAACTGACCCATTAATCGACGCTGCAACCTGCGGTAACCAATCCTCCCATGCGTATTGAAAACCATTAACGATTGGACGCAGTATTTCTAGGATTTTACGATTGGTTCTTCAACAAGGCCATTAGCCTGTGGATGATAAGCTGTCACAAAAGTTTGTTTAATTCCATATTGTGCACATATATGCTCTATTAGCTCATTCTTGAACTCTGTTCCATTATCAGAGAGTAGAACTTTAGGCGTAGTATATGGACATATGAGATTCATCACTAATGCATAGGCTACTGCTTCGGCCGTTTTGCTTTTAGTGGGATCAAGACCACGAACCTGGAAAAATGATCCACACACACTAAGACGTATCCTGATCCCTGATGACTCATTGGGAGTTGTAACACATCAACAGCGACTGTGTCAAACGGACGGTCTGGTGTAGGATATTGTAGAATCGGGGCAGGTGATCCTGTTGATCCTTTATGTTGAGCACATGCCAAACAATTAGCTATGTGTAATTCTATGTCTTTCTTCATAGTGTTCCAGAAATACTTCTTTCGTAAATCCGCTAAGCATTTATCACGACCTTGGTGACCTGCTTGTGGGACATCGTGGAACAATGTCATTACTGCTTTGCGCAACGTGTCAGGTACTACTATTTGAGACACATTACCCTCAGGAGATTTTCTCGTCCTATGGAGTATGTTATGTCGTAATTCAAACTGACTTAAGGGAAGAAATAACTTGGGGAGTTTAACATCCTGGCCCGATTCGAGAGCAAAAATAACAGCTGACCAATATGGGTCGCGTCGTTGCTCATCTTCCAGCTGCGAAAGAGTGAATGTTGATACAGGCATAACTGGTGCTATATTTCTTGACAGAGCGTCGGCGACAACATTCGCCCTCCCAGGTAAATACCTAAATTCGGGGTCAAACTCTTGAATTGTCAGATACCAGCGTGCTAATCTGCCTGATATGTTTCTGCCATGGAACAGTTCGGTGACTGCCGCATGATCAGTAAAAACGGTTATCTTGCAGCCAAAGATAATGTCCTTGAACTTCTTAAGTGCCCACACAACGGCTAACGCTTCTAAATGCGTCGCCGAATAACGTGTTTCAGCATCGATTAGTTTGCGACTTGCAAATGCTATCACTCTAAACTTCCCACGCGTGTCCTCTTGCATGAGCACTGCTCCGACTCCAATTCCGGGAGCGCCAGTACAGAGAGTGAAAGGTTGAGTGTAGTCTGGGAATGCTAGAACCGGGGCATTGGTTAGCGCTGTCTTCAATGCCATAAAACTTTCCTCGTGTTCAGCATCCTATATAAACACTGCATCTTTTTTGAGCAACCTCGTTCGGGGCGATGCTAATGTTGCATAGTCCTTGATAAAGGAACGATTATAAC